>NC_057797.1:377315788-377615788 GCF_018294505.1 Triticum aestivum | reverse complement strand
CCTTCGGCATCAACAACTCAAGACCCTCGCAAGGGGCCAAGCCTCGTGAGGTGGACGGCACCAAGACCTCTAGAAGGAGCGGCCTCCTCAGGAGGGCTCCTGAGGAGCGAAGATTCCTATGCAAGCCTCACCTCGCGAGGCTCGGATGACGTGAGCCATGATGACCAGGTCCAGGCGGGCGCCAGCGGGCGCAGTACAACAGTTTCCTCTTTGGTGCAAGGAGGCAAGCGCATGCATAGAGTCCCGAGGAATCAACCAAAGGTTTCCATTCCCATGCAACAAGACCAAGACCGCCAGGACGGCAAGACAGAGGTCATCGCCAATCCCACCACGACGTCACGAGCAGAAGCTTTGCAGGCAAAGACTTCTTTTGTCAGGATAAGATGTACTAGTTGTCTCCCTTCAAATTTGGCCATTCTGGGATCCCTTCCCGCCTCCATTTTGGGGGAAGAGGACCGAGGCCACTATAAATATAGGCTAGCCATCATCGTAGAGGGGATGGACCAGCGGACATATCATTCAGAACATCCTCCCTTCCACTATCTCAAGAACACACCTCCTAAGGTCGTTCTTCCACTATACTAGTTCATCCTTGGCCCACCTCGAGGCCAATCCACCACAAAGCAGGAGTAGGGTTTTACACCGCGAGGTGGCCTGAACCTGGGTAAACTGGTGTGCCCCATTTCCTTCCTGTTTACCGAACTAGGCCGTGAGGTTTGCAAGTAGGTAGACTGGGGAGGTTGAGTCCTTCGCACACACCCTAGAGTTTGAATCTATCAAGGGTCTGCGGAGCCCGAAATTCGATAACAGCAACTCCGGCAATGACTACGACTCCGACGGAAAACTGGTTAGTCATCTATACCCATTTGTACAACAAAAATATCATGTATTTTCTCTCGTTACTCCCCCACATCCTCCATTTTTGGGATACAAATCCTATGGTTATGTTCTCTCCGTCCATGAAATCAGATTAATTAAGATCCGTTAGATGCATATAGTGTATTGATTGTTTGAATGTATCCGTATAGGGTTAGTGATTTATTGTTTCTTTTGTACAAATAATTTTTGCTATTAATCCGACTAGGGTTCGTGCGTGCTAAACATTCGTGGCCAGATCTTGAGAATTGATTTCGAATGTCCTACATATATGTTTGCGCCTTTTTTTCTTCCAGATCTTGAGAATTGATTATTGAATGTCCTACATGTATGTTTCTGCCATTTTTTCAGATTGGTATGTACAAAGATGAGGCTCCGTCTAGCGGCACCGATGGTTGTAGATCTTGGACCCAGTAGTGCGGCCAGAAGTGGCCACAACCCCCGTGGATCTAAGGAACCGATAGAATCTCCGCGGGACTGCATCAGCGATCTCTCGGATGCCATCCTTGGGGAGATCATCTCCCTTCTCCCCAAGGATGGCTGCCGCATAGAAGTCCTCGCATCTTAGTGGCGCACTGAGTGGCGTGTCGTGCCTCTTAATCTCGACTGTCATCAGCTATCTGTCAATGATGATTCTGAACTCCTCAGAGCCATCATCTCCTCCCACCAGGGCTCCGTTCAACGCATTCACCTCTCGGCATGCTACCTGCTGGACATACCCCGCATGGTGGGCGCCTGGCTGACATCCTGTCAATTCAAAAAACTTGAGCAGCTTGAGTTCTACCATCACTACGAAAATAACTTACTACCAATCGTTGTATCTGTGCCCTCACCACCGATGTACATCGCATGGTTTTCTCCTCTCTCCACACCACCACCTTGACCCGGTGCCATCTAGAAGACAATTTGGTACAAATGCTTCGACTCCCACTGCTGAAAAAACTTGCGCTTATGTTGGTTGAACTGTCGGAGGCCTCACTGCACAACATTATCCACTTCAGCTGCCCTCCCCTGGAGCCCTTGGTGCTTGTTTTTGGAAATGGAATCCATGTCCCTTGTCTCAAAATAAAGTCGCCTCACATTGTAAGCATTGGAATTTGTTTTGAAGGACAGGAGCTCATCATCGAAGATGCCCCTTCACTTCAAAGGTTGCTCCTTCAATAACGTTATGCACCTTCGCAAATAATCGTGGTCTCTGCATCTAAACTGGAGACCTTGGTTGCAATTGGTGATCCATTTAAATCGTTCAAGATGGTGTTTGGCTCCACACTTAATCATGTACTGTATATTATCCATGTACAATTTTGTAATCTGCATTTTCATTTGTGCACACAAGTTAAATATCATCTTGGAGTACACTTTTGGTGCTAATATTATGTTCTATGTTGAATGAACAGCTTGTCCATGGATGTCCTATCTGGTGTGCGGAATTCAGTCAAGACCTTATATATCAGTATGTAGTGTCTTGATCTGAACACGAGTATTGGCTTGCTGTGATGCTTTCCATGTCTGGATAATTTGTATATAAAGGTGATGATTTCACGCACATTGCCCATATAATGTACTAGAATTAACCATTCAACTATCGCTTCTTCGACATACTCTATTTTAGACATTAACTATTTTCCATATTTATGTCTGTTTAGGTACTAGCACTTGGAGAAAAACCTATAACCAATCGATGGGTGAGGATGCACAAGGATTTTGTTAGATCTCATGACATTCGTTTGAAGACAATAATGTTGGACGTATATGCATCCAACTGCGAACACTAGCTTGTCACATTTTTCATGTTGAATGCGAGGTTACTATTGTCCATGAGGATTAAGTTTTTCAACAAGAATTTTCTCACTGATGGATATGTTGAACATCATAAAAAGAAGTTTCAGGTGGATGATATGTCTCCAACGTATCTATAATTTATGAAGTATTCATGCTGTTATATTATCATTCTTGGATGTTTTACAATCATTTTATATCAACTTTATATCATTTTTTGGGACTAACCTACTGACCCAGTGCCTAGTGCCAGTTGCTGTTTTTTGCTTTTATTACATCATAGGAAATCAATATCAAACAGAGTCCAAACATCGTGAAACTTTTTGTGAATTTTTTATGGTCCAGAAGACATCCAATGGGCCAGAGCAGCACCTGGGGGGGAGGGTGCCCCGAGGGGGGCACAACCCACCAGGGCTTGCCTGGGGACCCATGCATGCCCAGGTGGGTTGTGCCCACGTCGGTGGAATCCCGTACACACTCTTCGCCCTATAAATCATAAAATATTCCAAAAACCCTCAAGGTAACCCTAGATCAGAAGTTCCACCGTCGGAAGGCTCTATAGCCACGAGAAACCAACCTAGACCCCGTTCTGGCACCCTGTTTGAGGGGGAAATCATCATCAGTGGCCATCTTCATCATCTCAGCGGCCACCATGATGAGGAGGGAGTAGTCCACCCTCGGGGCCTAGGGTTTGTACCAGTAGCTATGTGTTTAATCTCTCTCTCTCTCTCTCTCTCGTGTTCTTGAGATGTCATGATCTTGATGTATCGCGGGCTTTGTTAATATAGTCGGATCATATGGTGTTTTCCCCTCTCTATCTTGTTGTGATGAATTGCGTT
Source organism: Triticum aestivum (assembly GCF_018294505.1). Taxonomy (NCBI): domain Eukaryota; kingdom Viridiplantae; phylum Streptophyta; class Magnoliopsida; order Poales; family Poaceae; genus Triticum; species Triticum aestivum. The sequence continues at coordinate 377,612,294 of NC_057797.1, read as the reverse complement.
TTCCCTTTGAGACTTTGTTTTATCCAATGTTGGGGATATCGCTTATCGGGAACTTATCGGTCGACCCATGATAAGGGGTAAATCAGCCAGTTTATCGGCATATCGGCCAATTTATCGCCATATCGTCTAATTTATCGGCCAATTTATCTTATCGGTCAAATAATGGTAAGCGATAAATCGGCCGATTTATCAGAATATCGGAAGATATCTTGAACAGTGGTTTTATCGGATTGAATACTCTTATGGATTTGAGAACACTTTATGTATGTCTTTCTATGAATACCCGTGGTGACAATGGGGTATCGCATTGATTCACTTGATATATGTTTTCGCACTCAGCTCACAGATTCCCGAGGTGACATTGGGGTAATCTATGCATAGGAGTTGATGCATGTTCTTGTCTTTGTTTCTCTGGTAGAAATCTTCGGGCAATCATTGAGGTTCTTTGTGTTGGATTGAGTATTATGAATATGAAATTATTTGGTGTTATTTTAGTACGCACTCTTGGATTGATCGATCGGAAATAATAGCTTCGAGGTGGTTTCATACCCTACAATAAATTTCTTCTTATGTTCTCCGCTAGATAGGAACTTTGGAGTGATTCTTCATCGCATGTTGAGGGATGGTTATACGATCCATTTATATTAGCATTGTTGAGAGATTGCACTAGCGAAAGTACGGACCCTATGTAGCGACCAGACCTCAAACCATCCAATCTCTATGCTCAGGTGTCATCCCTGGATCAGTAATGCTGACACCACACAATACTTGAAGGATTTATAACAGAGTAGCAATCACACACTTATTACATCGAGTGTCTCAAAAGAGAACTTATTACAATAAATATGGCTTAAGGCCATCTAATAACAATAACAGCGGAAGGCTTGGAAGATAAGTGAGTCCATCAACTCCAACGGCATCACTGAGTATAGAACCACGACCTAAAAGCACCTTAATCGTTGTTTGAAAAGTCTACAACATTAACGTTGCAGCCCGAAACGGGTCAGCACATGGAATATACTGGCAAAGTAACACATAGAGAGTAATGGAATGAAATAGTCTATTCTATATGCATATTTGGCTGGTGGAAAGCTCTATGGTTACAGTTTTGCGTAAAGCCAATTTTTCCCTACTACAAAGGAATAGATTTTATTTAACTATCATGGTAGTTGTTAAACATTGAGAATGGTTACAGCATTCTCAATCCCAATTAAGCATCATCATTAAACATAACCCAACAAAATTAATTTTTGAGTAACATGATGAGATTCACATGATAATCCAGGTACTAGATACTCAAGATGTCCATAACCGGGGACACGGCTAACCATGATTAGTTTATACACTCTGCAGAGGTTTGCGCACTTTTCCCCACAAGACTCGATCGCCTCCGTTTGGTTCCTCGCACTACATGGTGTTTGAGAAACGGATGACCGAGACATAGTCTTTCAGAAGCGCTAGCACCTTACGATCGGGTAGACCGTTACACCTACTTTCCCCTACATCTGCTAGTCTACCACTGTAAGAGTTCGCACAACTTAATCAACTATGCTAGAGCCCATAGTAGCTTGTGGCTGCACACGGAAGTTTCTAGCATGAATAATCTCATGATCCCTTTGGGCCTGGGTGGCGGTCCAAGAGAAAACAGGCAATCACTGGAATACCCAGGTGCCTCAATACACCCAGATGTGTGTTTAGGTTGCCACCTTAGATAAACCATTAATTAACAATCTCACATCTGTCATGGATACACTCACCCAATCCACGTCTACTAGCATAGCATGGCATAATAAGCAAACGTAGAAGTAACTCCCAAAGGTTTGAAAATAAACAGGTAATAGGTACTACCTCAACTACTTCCCACCCACAATTTAATTAGATCCTAAACAATGCAATGTGTGAGGATTGATCTAATGCAATAAAACTGGGTAGTAGGAGATATGATCAAAGTGTTACTTGCCTTGCTGATGATCCGCAAAACCTAGCGATTCGAAGTAGCAAGCGGCGCACTCCGGGTACTCTATCGCAAACAAACAAGCATACAATAAGTACTCAACTAATGCATAGGTAAAACTCAAATAAGATATCTAACCATAAAGTTCAAATTAAGAACTCCGGTTGGCAAAAGAAATCAAATCGAACGAAACAACGAAAGACAAATGGCAAAAGAAACAGGCTTCGATTACTATTTCTGGATCTAGGGCAATTTTTACAGTGGCAAAAACTTGTTTGAGTTGGTTAAACGGAAAGAGGGTTTCGAGACGAAACTCTAGGCGCTTGAATCGCCTGATTCCGATAAACGAGCGAAAAGTTAGACTAAAACGAAAATCGGATCAGGAATCGCGATCAGAAAAATCGCGGATTTAATCCGAGAAAAAGAAAAACGACGAACAGATTAACGAACGAACGTTCGTTATCTGGATCTAAACGATGAACGCGTTCGTTAAAACGAATGAACGAGCGAACGCTCGCTAAATAACTAAACCGAAAAAACGATCTATCTAAAAAAACGAATCTAAAAAAACCGAAAAAAACCGGACGGAAAACCGAACGGTTTTCTCGAGGAAAACCGCCGGCGGGGCGGGGTCAATCTCCGGCGAGGCGGCGGCTCCGGCGGGGGCCGGGGTCGGCGGCGGCGGCTCCGCAGCGGCGTGGGGCAGCACGGCGGCGGCGCGGCGGAGCGGCGGCGGGGCGGCGGCGCGGCGCGCGAGGCGAAGCGGCGGCGACGTCAGGGGCGAGGCGGCGCTAGGGTTTGGGGCGGCTCGGGCTGGGCTCCCCCGGCTTATAAAGCCGGCCGGGCTGGGAGTCCAGGTCGGACACGGCCCGGTAAGGCGGTTCGACTTTTTTTAAAAATAATTACATTCAGAAAAAAACAAAAGGAATACTAAACATACTCCAAAAATTCCGAAATAAATTTTCCCCGGCTTCTAAAATCAAGCCGCATAGGATGAACATTTATTTGGGGCCTAAATGCAAATTTCAAAAACGCACATTTTTCCTAATAAAAATAAAATAGGAAATAAAACCAAAATAAAATCTTATTTGATTTTTAAATTAAATCCTCAATATTTCTTTATTTTGGGAAAGTCATTTTATTCGCTCTCTCATATTTTTGTAATAGAAATAGTTGAAGATAAAATAAATAAAATCAAATGATCCTATTTTCAAAATTTGAGAAAACTCAAATATGAAAATAATGAAATCCCCAACTCTCTCCAAGGGTCCTTGAGTTGCGTAGAATTTCTAGGATCAACCAGAATGCAATAAAATATGATATGCAATGATGATCTAGTGTATAACATTCCAAATTGAAAATTTGGGATGTTACAAACCTACCCCCCTTAAGATGAATCTCGCCCTCGAGATTCGGGTTGGCTAGAAAATAGGTGAGGGTGGTCCTTCAACAATTCCTCCTCTCGTTCCCAGGTGGCTTCATCCTCCGTGTGGTGGCTCCACTGAACCTTGCAAAACTTGATAACCTTGCTGCGGGTGACTCGACTGGCATACTCTAAAATCTTGACTGGTTTCTCCTCATAGGTCAAATCACTGTCCAACTGAATTTCTTCCAGTGGTACTGTATCTCTTAGCGGTATATCAGCCATCTCTGTGTGGCACTTCTTCAACTGGGATACGTGGAACATGTCGTGTACTCCTGACAATCCTTCGGGCAATACCAACTTATAGGCTACTTCTCCCATACGCTCCAAAACTTTGTATGGGCCTATAAAACGTGGCGCTAACTTTCCCTTAACTCCAAAGCGCTTAACTCCTCGAAGTGGTGATACTCGAAGATAAACTCGGTCTCCGACTTCGTAAACTGTCTCCTTGCGTTTAGAATCTGCATAACTCTTCTGCCTGGATTGAGCTACCTTGAGCCTATCGCGAATCAATTTCACTTTCTGTTCAGACTCCTTTATCAGATCCGGTCCAAACAACTGGCGGTCTCCAACTTCATCCCAAGACAATGGGGTCCTGCACCTCCTTCCGTACAAGGCTTCGAAAGGGGCCATCTTCAAACTGGATTGATAACTGTTGTTGTAAGAGAACTCTGCATATGGCAAATTCTCGTCCCAACTAGATCCGTAATCTAGCGCACAAGCTCTTAGCATATCCTCCAAAATCTGATTGACTCTCTCGGTCTGTCCATCTGTCTGCGGGTGGAAAGCTGTGCTAAATTCCAGTCTGGTACCCAAAGTTTCATGCAACTGATTCCAGAACTTTGAGGTAAATTGGGTTCCTCTATCTGATACTATGCTCCTTGGAACTCCATGCAGACAAACGATTCTGGTCATGTATATCTTTGCCAACTTTGCACTGGTATAGGTAGTCTTCACTGGAATGAAATGAGCTACCTTTGTCAAACGATCGACTACAACCCATATCGAGTCATAGCCTGAACGTGTTCTGGGCAATCCTGTAATAAAATCCATGCCTAGCTTATCCCACTTCCATTCGGGTATCGGCAATGGCTGTAGCAATCCGGCTGGCTTCTGATGCTCTGCCTTTACTCTCTGACATACATCACAAACTGCTACATACTCCGCAATATCCTTCTTCATTCCGGTCCACCAGAAAATATCCTTCAAATCCAAATACATCTTGGTATTTCCTGGGTGAATCGAATACGGTGAGTCATGGGCCTCTTGTAAAATTAACTTCCTGATCTCCGAATCATTTGGTACATAGACACGGTCTTCAAACCATAAGGTATCGTGCTCATCCTCACGAAATCCCTTAGCTTTTCCTTTGCTCATTTTCTCCTTAATAGAGGCAATCTCCTTGTCAGTCTTTTGGGCTTCTCTGATCTTATCCATCAAAGTAGACTGAATCTCCAATGCTGCTACATAGCCTCTCGGGACTATCTCCAAACATAGGTCACGAAGATTTTCGGCTAACTCCCTTGGTAAATCTCCCGTCATTAGGGTGTTGACATGGCTCTTACGGCTCAACGCGTCAGCTACTACGTTAGCCTTTCCGGGGTGATAATGCAATCTCATATCATAATCCTTGATGAGTTCCAACCATCTCCTTTGCCTGAGATTCAACTCCTTCTGCGTGAAAATATACTTCAAGCTCTTGTGATCCGTGTATACTTCACAATGGTTTCCAATGAGAAAATGTCTCCAAGTCTTCAATGCATGCACTACGGCTGCTAACTCCAAATCACGCGTAGCATAATTCAACTCATGGGGCTTAAGCTGTCGTGAGGCATAGGAAACCACTCTTCCTTCCTGCATAAGCACTGCTCCAAGTCCTCGACGTGAAGCGTCACAATACACCTCATAATCCTTGGTCTGATCTGGCAAAATCAGTACTGGTGAGGTAAGCAAACGTTTCTTTAACTCCTGGAAACTAGCCTCACATTCCTCAGTCCATATGAACTTGGTATCCTTTTTCAACAACTCCGTCATAGGCTTCACAATCTTTGAGAAATTCTCAATAAACCTCCGGTAGTATCCTGCGAGTCCAAGAAAACTCCGGATCTCCCAACTGTTGTTGGGGCTTCCCAATTGGTCACAATATCTACTTTAGTGGGATCTACTGCTATACCTTCTCTGGATATAACGTGTCCGAGAAATCCAACTTATTTCAACCAAAACTCACATTTGCTAAATTTGGCATATAATTGATGTTCTCTAAGCTTTCCAAGTACCAAACGCAAATGCTCCTTATGCTCCTCTTCATTCTTCGAGTAAACCAGGATATCATCAATGAACACTACGACGAACTTATCCAAAAACTCCATAAACACTTTGTTCATCATGTTCATAAAATATGCAGGTGCGTTAGTCAGACCAAATGACATAACGGTATATTCGTACAGCCCATACCTGGTGGTAAAAGCCGTCTTAGGTATATCCCGTTCTCGAATCTTCAGCTGGTGGTAGCCTGACCGCAGATCGATCTTGGAAAATACCTTAGCCCCTTGCAATCGATCAAACAGATCATTGATCATCGATAATGGGTATTTGTTCTTGATGGTTACTTCATTCAATCCTTGATAATCAACAACCATCCTTAACGATCCATCCTTCTTCTCCACTAGAAGTACTGGCGATCCCCAAGGTGAAGAACTTGGGCGAATATATCCTTTATCCAGTAACTCCTTAATCTGCTTCTTAATCTCCACCAAATCTTTTGCGGGCATCCTATATGGTCTCTTTGATATTGGCCCTGTGCCTGGCAAAAGCTCAATCAAAAACTCAATATCTCTATCTGGTGGCATGCCTGGCAACTCTTCTGGAAATACATCAGGGAAATCCTTCACTACTGGTACCTCCTCCTGCACAACTCCTGTTAAACAATTTACTTGAGTCCTTTTCGGCACATGCCAGGATACATACTTGATCCTTCTTCCTTCTGGGGTGGTAAGCAAGATCGACTTACTGGCGCAATCGATGTTTCCTCCATACATCGACAGCCAATCCATACCCAGAATTACATCCAAACCTTGTGATTCCAAAATGACCAAATCCGAGGGAAACACATGCCTTCCTATACTCAATGGCACTTGGAAACATCGCTTGCTAGCCATGTACTCCGCTCCTGGTGAGCTTACTAACATAGGTGTTCTAAGAACTTTGGTGGGCAGGTTATACTTATCCACAAATCCCCTTGATATGTATGAATGCGATGCACCAGTATCAAAAAGAACGAGTGCAGTAAATTACTTAACCAAAAACTTACCGATTACTGCATCCGGCTGCTCTTCAACCTCCTCCACGTTAACGTGGTTCACCTGTCCCCTGTTGAAAGGGTTCGGCTTCTTCCCAGAGCTTCCATTGCCATTTCCATTCTGTGATTCAGGACATTCATTGGCATAATGTCCGGTCTTCTGGCACTTAAAACAAGTGACTTGGCTCAGGTCTCTCTTGGCTGGGGTCGATGGGTTGGTGCGGTTCTGGCCGTTGCTTCCTCCATTCCCATTACCATTCTTGGTGCCATTGTGATTGTGCGAGCTACCTCCTTCATGGGTATGCTGAAAATGTCCTCCCGGTCTAGGGGTAAAACGTGGCTTCTGCTGAGCTCCTGAATTGTACTTCCCTTGTCCATACTTCCTCTTGCGATTCTCAATCTGCTGCTGCTTCCCTTCAATCATGAGAGCATGATCTACCAACTCCTGGTAATTGTTGAAGGTTGCTACCATCAACTGCATGCTCAACTCATCATTCAGTCCTTCCAGAAATTTCTCCTACTTAGCTGCATCTGTAGCAACGTCATTTGGGGCATAACGTGCTAATTTACTAAAGTCCTCCACATACTGGCCAACTGTCCTTCCTCCTTGGCGCAAGTTGCGAAAACTCTCGCTTCTTCATGGCCATAGCTCCTGCTGAAACATGGGCAGTACGAAAAGCCTGCTGAAACTGGTCCCATGTGACAGTGTCGACAGGGAAAGTGGCTGTGAAATTCTCCCACCATGATGTTGCGGGTCCTTCAAGCTGATGTGCGGCAAACTTCACCTTTTCCGCATTCGTGAATCCCGTCGTGGTCAACTCCCTTGCTGTCTTGCGGAGCCAATCATCTGCTACTATCGGTTCGGTGCTACTGGAAAACACCGGCGGATTCAGCCTAAGAAAACGGGCTAAGTGATCAACAGGTGGTGGTGGTGGTGGGTTGTTGTTGTTGTTTCCCTGATTCTGATTCTGGACTGGCAACTGCATCAATGTGTTCTGCTGCTAGATCAACTGGGTGAGCTCCAGTGGGAAGGTAAATCCGGAGTCATGTCTCGGAGGCATCTGAGGGTTTAGAAAAGATGAGATTTAAGAATAGAGAGGGGTCTAAGGAGAAAACACTATGCATATGCACATGAGGCAAAAGCAAACAATTCACTTCATTCAATCAATCAAACAAGGGCATACAATCGATCTAACTATCGCAAAAGTGCTCGGACTACTATATTTACATGGTGGACTACTACTACTGTTGGGGTGGTCTACTAGAAGTATTCTTCGGTTGCAGACTCCATGATATCTGCTCCAGCTTCATCAACATAGTCATCATCGCTATCGTCTGGATCCGAGTCGGTGTCGTCGATGATGATGTAGTCTTCCGGGCGAATCTCCTTGGGTTCTTCACCTTCTTCCACTGGTGTAGGGCCTCCCATGAATATTCCAATATTCTTGATCAGATCGTCATTCCTTTCCACTAATACTTCGATTTCCTCTTCATAATCTTCACGTGTAGCCTTGAGTTCCTCCTATAGTTCCTTGATTCTTGTCTTTGCCTTCTTCAGATCTATCATGTCGGTGCACACCTGGTTCTCTTGAAGTCGAATGTGTTGGTTTAACTCCTGGATAAAAGCTGTGATTGATCTATCCTTCCTGGTACTGATCATCTCCCAGTGCTCATCTCGACGCCCACAAATCTGGTAGATAGTATCCTTGAGATCATTGCGGTAAACTTCTCCAATGCGTCCCATGGCGATGTGAGCTGCCATGCTCTTTCCTAGATTCCAAGTTGGTGCATCAAATGAAAACTCTATGGGCTCAGTGACTGGCATGAACGTCCTTCCTAGAACTTGAACTTGAATCATCCAGCGCTCTTCTTTAGGTAAAGTGGCGTTGTAGGTTCTGGTGATGCTTGGTACTCCTATGTTCAGGTATCTAGTGACTTCCTTCAAGTGGCGTCCAAAGGGTGTATCTTCATCCAGTTGCGTGAACTTGTTCCTTGCATCCGCCATCCTAAAAGAGTAGAAAAGATGAGGAGTCAGAAAGAGAAGAGAGTGAGTAGTGATCTAGGTCTTTAGCTTAGTGGTCGTGTCCTACAGTCAGCGTGTGCTCTGATACCATCTTCTAGCGACCAGACCTCAAATGGTCCAATCTCTGTGCTCAGGTGTCATCCCTGGATCATTAATGCTGACACCACACAGTACTTGAAGGATTTATAACAGAGTAGCAATCACACACTTATTACATCGAGTGTCTCAAAAGAGAACTTATTACAATAAATATGGCTTAAGGCCATCTAATAACGATAACAATGGAAGGCTTGGAAGATAAGTGAGTCCATCAACTCCAACGGCATCACTGAGTATAGAACCACGACCTAAAAGCACCTTAATTGTCGTCTGAAAAGTCTGCAACATTAACGTTGCAGCCTGAAACGGGTCAGCACATGGAATATGCTGGCAAAGTAACACATAGAGAGTAATGGAATGAAATAGTCTATTCTATATGCATATTTGGCTGGTGGAAAGCTCTATGGTTACAGTTTTGCGTAAAGCCAATTTTTCCCTACTACAAAGGAATAGATTTTATTTAACTATCATGGTAGTTGTTAAACATCGAGAATGGTTGACAACATTCTCAATCCCAATTAAGCATCATCATTAAACATAACCCAACAAAATTAATTTTTTGAGTAACATGATGAGATTCACATGATAATCCAGGTACTAGATACTCAAGATGTCCATAACCGGGGACACGGCTAACCATGATTAGTTTATACACTCTGCAGAGGTTTGCGCACTTTTCCCCACAAGACTCGATCGCCTCCGTTTGGTTTCTCGCACTACATGGTGTTTGAGAAATGGATGACCGAGACATAGTCTTTCAGAAGCGCTAGCACCTTACGATCGGGTAGACCGTTACACCTACTTTCCCCTACATCTGCTAGTCTACCACTGTAAGAGTTCGCACAACTTAATCAACTATGCTAGAGCCCATAGTAGCTTGTGGCTGCACACGGAAGTTTCTAGCATGAATAATCTCATGATCCCTTTGGGCCTGGGTGGCGGTCCAAAAGAAAACAGGCAATCGCTGGAATACCCAGGTGCCTCAATCCACCCAGATGTGTGTTTAGGTTGCCACCTTAGATAAACCATTAATTAACAATCTCACATCTGTCATGGATACACTCACCCAATCCACGTCTACTAGCATAGCATGGCATAATAAGCAAACGTAGAAGTAACTCCCAAAGGTTTGAAAATAAACAGGTAATAGGTACTACCTCAACTACTTCCCACCCACAATTTAATTAGATCCTAAACAATGCAATGTGTGAGGATTGATCTAATGCAATAAAACTGGGTAGTAGGAGATATGATCAAAGTGTTACTTGCCTTGCTGATGATCCGCAAAACCTAGCGATTCGAAGTAGCAAGCGGCGCACTCCGGGTACTCTATCGCAAACAAACAAGCATACAATAAGTACTCAACTAATGCACAGGTAAAACTCAAATAAGAGATCCAACCAAAAAGTTCAACTTAAAGAACCCCGGTTGGCAAAAAAATCAAATCGAACGAAACAACGAAAGACAAACGGCAAAAGAAACAGGATTCAATTACTATTCTGGATCTAGGGCAATTTTTACAGTGGCAAAAACTTGTTTGAGTTGGTTAAACGGAAAGAGGGTTTCGAGACGAAACTCCAGGCGCTTGAATCGCCTGATTCCGATAAATGAGCGAAAAGTTAGACTAAAACGAAAATCGGATCAGGAACCGCGATCAGAAAAATCGCGGATTTAATCCGAGAAAAAGAAAAATGACGAACAGATTAACGAACGAACGTTCGTTATCTGGATCTAAACGATGAACGCGTTCATTAAAACGAACGAACGAGCGAACGCTTGCTAAATAACTAAACCGAAAAACCGATCTATCTAAAAAAATGAATCTAAAAAAAACCGAAAAAACCAGATGGAAAACCGAATGGTTTTCTCGAGGAAAACTGCCGGCGGGGCGGGGTCAACCTCCGGCGAGGCGGCGGCTCCGGCGGGCGGTGGGGTCGGCGGCGGCGGCTCCGCGGCGGCGTGGGGCGGCGCGGCGGTGGGGCGGCGGCGCGGCGCGCGAGGCGAGGCGAGGCGGCGGCGGCGTCAGGGGCGGGGCGGCGCTAGGGTTTGGGGCGGCTCGGGCTGGGCTCCATTGGCTTATAAAGCTGGCCGGGCCGGGAGTCCAGGTCGAACACGGCCCGGTAAGGCGATTCGACTTTTTTTATAAATAATTACGCTCAGACAAAACAAAAGTAATACTAAACGGACTCCAAAAATCGCGAAATAAATTTTCCCCGGCTTCTAAAATCAAGCACAGGATGAACATTTATTTGGGGCCTAAATGCAAATTTGAAAAATGCGCATTTTTTCCTAATACAAATAAAATAGCAAATAAAACCAAAATAAAATCTTATTTGATTTTTATTAAATCCTCAATATTTCTTTATTTTGGGAAAGTCATTTTATTCCCTCTCTCATATTTTTGTAATAGAAATAATTGAAGATAAAATAAATAAAATCAAATGATCCTATTTTCAAAATTTGAGAAAACTCAAATATGAAAATAACGAAATCCCCAACTCTCTCCAAGGGTCCTTGAGTTGCGTAGAATTTCTAGGATCAACTAGAATGCAATAAAATATGATATGCAATGACGATCTAGTGTATAACATTCCAAATTGAAAATTTGGGATGTTACACCCTAGGCCTCATTTTCAAGCATTGCAATACCGTTTGTGCTCCGTTTTATGAGTTGCTACCTTGCTGTTTTTTATTGTTCTTATTAAAAAAATCAATATCTACTATCCATATTTCAATTGTATCACCATCTCTTCGCCGAACTAGTGCACCTATACAGATTACCATTGTATTTGGTGTGTTTGGGACACAAGAGATTTTCTATTATTTGGTTGCAGGGTTGTTTGAGAGAGCCCATCTTCATCCTACGCCTCCCACGGATTGATAAACCTTAGTCATACACTCGAGGGAAAATTGCTACTGTCCTAAAAAACTCTATGCTTGGAGGCCCAACACGTGTCCACAAGAATAAAGTTGCATAGTAGACATCAAGCTCTTTTCTGGCGCCGTTGCTTGGGAGGTTAGGTAAGCGAAACTCACATCCCGCCAACGAAGCTCTTTTTTAGTGCCGTTGCCGGGGACGTGAGTGCATGAAGGTATATCTTTAGATCTTGCAATCGAATCTTTTAGTTTCTTGTTTTATCACTAGTTTGGTTTTATAATAGAAAACTACAAAAAAATGGAGGTTGGATTACCTTGGGTTGTTCTTTATCTTTATAATGTCTTTCGTGAAAATGATGGAAAGGAAAATTGTGCTCAATTGATATAAGAAGAATTCAATAGAATGTTTGGTATAAATTATAAGCATGATTGCAATCTTGTTAGTATGAATTCTTTGAATATCCATCATGCTAATGATATGAAAAGCCATAAGCTTGGGGATGCTATGTTTGATGAAGATGATATTTTTAGTCCCCCAAGATCTGATGTGCACATTTGTTATAATGATTACATGCCTCCTATATTTATGATGATTATATTGATGCATGAAAGTGGATTTGGAGAGGTCGTGACTTTATTTAATGATGAATCCACTATTTTGGAAGAGGTTTCAATTGATTATGAAAAAAAAGTTCCTATCTATGATGATTATGGTGATGACATGTATGTTATATTGAATAATGATAACCATGAAACTTTTCATCATGATCTTAATTTTCAATCATATGATAGTTATTTTGTTGAGTTTGCTCCCACTACTATTGATGAGAATAAAGTTTCTTATGTGGAGAGTAACAAAATTTCTATGCTTTTGGATCATGAAAAGAATGCTTTATGTGATGGTTATATTGTTGAATTTTGTCATCATGCTACTGAAAATTATTATGAGGGAGGAACTTATGCTTGTAGGAATTGCTATAATATCAAGTTTCCTCTCTATGTGTTCCCATAAATTATTTGATCGCAAAATCTCTATGCGTAGGAAGTGGGTTAGACTTAAATGTGCTTGCCATGTGCTTCATGATGCTATGTTTGTGTTTCAATTCTTATCTTTTATGCAAGTATCATTGAAATCATCATGCCTAGCTAAAAGGCATTCAATAAAAGTGCTTGTTGGGAGACAACCCAAAACTTTTACCTACTGTTTTTGTGTGTTCACATGATTATGCTACTGTAGTAATCATGCTTTATTGCTTTTGTTTCAATAAAGTGCCAAGTAAATACTTTGGGATAGCGTGGATGATAGTTGACATGATTCTATCCAAAAACAGAACCTTTTGCGCTCAGTCCAAGAATTTTGAAAATTCACTGGAACGTGATTTTGATCTGAATTTTTTACAGGCAAGATATATACAAATTCCCTATGTTGCTAAATTTTCAGAATTTTTGGAGTAACAAGAGTATGGTTGGAGTACAAATTACTACAGACTGTTCTGTTTTTGACAGATTCTGTTTTCAATGCATAGTTTGCTTGTTTTCTAGTTTCTATGGCTTGTATTGCTCAATATAAATTGTGGGAATGATATGCTACAGTAGGCATTGTGTGGAAAGAATTATGAATCTTGTCTTTGATAGTACCAAAGTGAAAAGGTTTTCTCTTTATATACTAACCTATCTCACGAAGTTCCGTTAAGTTTTGTGTGATTGAAGTTTTCACGTTTTGGGTGAGATATGGATATGAGGAGAATAAGGAGTGACAACACCCTAAGCTTGGGGATTCCCAAGGCATCCCAAGGTAATATTCAAGGAATATCCAAGCAACTATGCTTGGGGATTGATACGTCTCCAAAGTATCTATAATTTTTGATTGTTCCATGCTGTTTTATTATCAACCTTGGATGTTCTATAATCATTTTATAGTCATTTTAAATAATTTTTTGGTACTAACCTATTGACATAGTACCAAGTGACAGTTGTTGTTTTTCCATGTTTTTTACATCGCAGAAAATCAATATCAAACGGAGTCCAAATGCCATGAAACTTTATGGAGATTTTTTATGGGCCAGAAGGAAGGCAATGGGCCCTGGTTGCACCTAGGGGTGCCCCGAGGGGGTCACAACCCACCAAGGCGCGCCAGGAGGCCCAGGCGCACCCTGGTGGGTTGTGCCCACCTCGGGTGCCCCCTGGACCGCCTCTTTGCTCTATAAATACCACAAAAATACCAGAACCCTAGGCGAGTCGACGAGATATTCATCCAGCCCCCGCAGAGTCCAGAACCACCAGATCCAATCTAAACACCATCTCGGATGGGGTTCACCACCTCCATTGGTGCCTCTCTGATGATGCGTGAGTAGTTCTTTGTAGACCTTCGGTTCCTTAGTTAGTAGCTAGATGGCTTCATATCTCTCTCTCTCTCTCTCTCTTGATTCTCAATACAATGGTCTCTTGGAGATCCATATGATGTAACTCTTTTGCGTAGTGTTTTTTGGGATCGATGAACTTCGAGTATGATCTGATCTATGTTTTTATATCCATGAAAGTATTTGAGTTTCTTTGATCTCTTTTATGCATGATCTCTTATAGCCTCGTATTTCTTCTCCGATATTTGGGTTTTGTTTGGCCAACTTGATCTATTTATCTTGCAATGGGAAGACGTGCCCGGTAGTGGGTTTGATCTTACGGTGCTTGATCCCAGTGACTGAAAGGGAACCGACATGTATGTATCATTGCTACTAAGGATAAAAAGACGAGATCTATATTTACCGCCATATAGATAAACGGATCTTTTCTACATCATGTCATCGTTCTTATTGCATTACTCCGTTTTCCCATGAACTTAATACACTAGATGCATGCTGGATAGCGGACGATGTGTGGAGTAATAGTAGTAGATGCAGGCAGGAGTCGGTCTACTAATCTTGGACGTGATGCCTATGTAATGATCATTGCCTGGATATCATCATAATTATTTGAAGTTCTATCAATTGCCCAACAGTAATTTGTTTACCCACCGTTTGCTATTTTTCTCGAGAGAAGCCACTAGTGAAACCTACGCCCCCGGGTCTTCTTTCTCATATATTTGCCTTGCGGTCTACTTTTACTTTGCATTTTTATTCAGATCTATTAAGCCAAAAAATACAAAAATACCTTGCTGCGTGTTATCTTTATTTATTTTATTTGGCGTTTGATCTATCAATCTACTACAATTTACCTCACGTCTGCTTGCCCATCTCGAGGCGCCATACCCCGAAAGGGATTGACAACCCCTTTAACTTGTCGGGTTGCGAGGTGTTGTTGTTTGTGTGCAGGTGTTGTTTATGTTGTGTTGCTTGGTTCTCCTACTGGTTCGATACCTTGGTTTCATAACTGAGGGAAATACCTACCGTCGCTGTGCTACACGATCCCTCCCTCTCCGGGGAAATACCGACGTAGTTGCAGCTACCATCAAGGAGAATTTCTGGCGCCGTTGCCGGGGAGGATATTCAACACATACCCGGTTCCTAATCACAAATCTCATCTCCTCGCAATTTACATTATTTTCCATTTGCCTCTTGTTTTCCTCTCCCCCACTTCCCAAAAAGTTGTTGTTTTATTCGCCTCTCTTTTTCGCTCGCTATTTTTCTTGCCGGATCTGGTTTGGAGTGCAATCTTGTTGTATGGTCATCATGACTCAAGAGAACACCAAGTTATGTGATTCCTCAAATACCAACAACAATGATTTTGTTGGCACTCCGCTTGCTCCTCCCGCCACTAGTGCGGAGACTTGTGATATTAATATTGCTTTGCTGAATCTTGTTATGAAATACCAATTTTCCGGTACTCCTAATGAGGATGCCGCGTCCCATCTTAATACCTTCGTGGAATTATGCGATATGCAAAAGAAAAATGATGTGGTCAAGATGAAATTAGTTCCCTTCTCTTTGCATGATTCTGCGAACAATTTGGTTCTCTTCTTTGCCTCACAATAGTATCGATTCTTGGAATAAGTGCAAAGATGCTTTTATCACTAAGTATTTTCCTCCCGCAAAAATTATTTCCCTTAGAACCCAAATAATGCATTTTAAGCAACTTAAACATGAGCATGTTGCGCAATCATGGGAATGGATGAAAATGATGCTAAGGAATTGCCAACTCATGGGTTAAATCTTTGGATGAGCATACACAATTTTTATGCGGGATTGAATTTTGTTTCTCGTAATATTTTATATTCCGCCGCGGGTGGTACTTTTATGGAAATTACTTTGGGTGAAGCCACCAAATTTCTTGATAATATCATGGCAAATTATTCACAATGGCATACCGAAAGGGCTCCTACTAGTAAAAAAGTTAATTCGGCTGAAGAAATTTCTTCTTTGAGTGATAAAGTTGTTGCTCTTATGAAATTGGTCGCTATTAGGAGTGCTCCTATTGATCTTAGTGATATGGCTTTGTCTACTTTGATTGAGCAAAATAGTGATGCTATTGATGTGAATTTTATTTCTCGCAATAATTTCAACAACAATGCTTATAGAGGAAATTTTAATCCTAGGCCTTTTCCTAGTAATTCCTCTAATAATTATGGTAATTCCTATGGAAATCAATCTTATATTAATAATAGGAACACCTCTGATCTTGAGAACAATATTAAAGAATTTATCAGCACACAAAAAGTTTTTAACACTTCCATAGAAGAAAAGTTGAATAAGATTGATGATTTATCTCGAAGTGTTGATAGAATTGCTCATGATGTGGAAAATCTCAAGATGAAATTTTTTGTGCCTAAAGTAGATGAATCAATTAAAGCCCTTTATGTTTCTATGGATGAAAGTAAGAAAAGAAATGCTATGCTTAGAGCTGAAAGAGAATTTTTAGAAAAAGCTTTTTCTAGTGATTATTCTTGCAAAAATGATGAAGATCTTAAAATGATTGGTGTTTCTTCTACTGATCCTTTGTTTAGTAAAGTTAAGAATGATGAAAAAGGGATTGGAGCAGAGTCAACTTTAGGTAGAAGGTGTCCCAATAGTTCGGAGGGTGAAAATCTTGTTGAGAAAATTGATGAAAGTGGGTTTGGAGAGGTCAAAACTTTAGCTAGTGATGTGCCCACTATTTTGGATTACAAAGACTTTAATTATGATAGTTGCTATTTGATTGATTGTATTTCTTTGTTGCAATCCATGATAAATTCACCCCATACTTATGAACAAAACAAAGCTTTTACTAAACATATTGTTGATGCTATGACGAAGGCTTTGGAAGAAAAATTGGAATTAGAAGTTTCAATCCCTAGAAAATTGCATGATGAGTGGGAACCTACTATCAAAGTCAAGATTAAAAATTATGAGTGTTTTTCTTTGTGTGACTTGGGTGCTAGTGTTTCTACAATTCCGAAAACTTTATGTGATGTGCTTGGTCTTACCGATCTTGAATCATGTTCTTTGAATTTGCACTTGGCGGATTATACTATTAAAAAGCCTATGGGAAGAATTAATGATGTTCTTATTCTTGCAAATAGGAATTATGTGCCGATAGATTTTATTGTTCTTGATATTGATTGCAATCCATCTTGTCGAATTATTCTTGGTAGACTGTTTTTACGCACTATTGGTGCCATGATTGATATGAAAGAAGACAATATTAAGTTCCAATTTCCTTTGAGGAAGGGTATGGAACACTTTCCTAGAACTAGAATTAAGCCACCTTATGAATCAATCATGAGGGCATCTTATGGATCTCGAACCAAAGATGACAAAACTAAGATCCTTGCTTTATGCCTAGCTAAGGGCGTAAAACTATAGTGCTTGTTGGGAGGCAACCCAATGAATAAAATTTATTTTTTCTTTTTGATTCCTGTTTTTAAGTTTTAGCACAATTATTTTACTATTATGATTGTGTTTTTTATGTTTTAAATTAGTGCTTGTGCCAAGTAAAGCCTTTAGGATCTTCTTGGGCAATAGTTGTTTGATCTTGCTGATAAAACAGAAACTTTTACGCTCACGAAATTAATTTTCATTTTTTACCAGAGAGAGATAAAATACCCATTACAATTGCAGTAGATAAATATACAATTTTCTCAGGTCTTCCTAAATTTTTAGAGTTTTTTGAGTTACAGAAGTATTCGAAATAGTCAGACTGCTACAGACTGTTCTGTTTTGACAGATTCTGTTTTCTTTGTGTTGTGTGCTTATTTTGATGGCTCTATGGTTTTCTTTGATGAATTTTTGCCATAGAAAAGTTGGAATACAATAGATATAATACAAAAACAAAATATGAATTGGTTTGATACATCACTTATAGTAGTGGTTTATTATTCTTATACTAACGGATCTCACGAATGCTTTGTAGAGTTTTGTGTGATTGAAGTTTTCAAGTTTTGGGTTATCTTATGATTGATGGAGGAAGGATGTAAGAGCCTAAGCTTGGGGATGCCCCGGCATCCCAAGATATTATCCAAGAATGAGAAACCAACTAAGCTTGGGGATGCCCCCAAGTGGCACCCCGCTTTCTTCCAATAACTATCGGTATCTTACTCGAGACTATATTTTTATTCATCACATGATATATGTTTTGCTTGGAGCGTCTTGTATGATATGTGTCTTTTCTTGTTTTATTTTGTGTTTTAAGTCATAAATTCTTGCTGGACACACCTATTTGAGAGAGCCAAAATTATGTCATGACTTGTTAGAATTGCTCTCTATGCTTCACTTAAATCTTTTATGGGCTAGGACTTGCTCTAGTGCTTCACTTATATCTTTTTGAGCATGGTGTGCTTGTTATTTTTGAATAAATGCTCTCTTGATTCACTTAGGTTTATTTGGGAGTTATTAAAATGTTGAAGAAATTCTCTCTTGCCTCACTTAAATTATTTTGCCACAAAGAAATTTGTTATGCTCATGATCTTCACTTATATTTGTTTGAGCTTATGAAAAGCAACACATGAAAATTAGTGCCAAAGTGATAGATATCCAAGAAGGATAAAGTAAAAGAAAATGTCATGAAGATCATTGGACAAAAAAACTGGATTCTTAGTAATAGTTTTGAGATATGATGATGTGATATGTGAGTTATGTTGATGAGTAATTATGCTTTAGTAGGAATATTGGTGTTAATATTTGTCATTCTCTATGCATGCACGAAAGTCAACAATCATGCAATGAAAATTATATCCTACTTGTGGTGCATTATTCGGTGTTAATTATGCTTAATGCTTGCTTATGAGATTATTCGTTTCTTGGTTGGTCGCTCCCCAATCTTTTGCTAGCCTTCATTTTGCACTAAGTATGACCTCTACTTGTGCATCCAAAATCCTTTAAACCAGTTTTGCCACATGAGTCCACTATATCCACCTATATTCAGTATTCTTTTGCCGTTCTAAGAAAATTTGCATGTGCCATCTCTAATTTTCAAAATTGTGTGTTTGTTTCGCTTGCGGAGCGGTGAGGGGTGGCTAATATTTTCCATGCTAGATGTGTTATTCTAAAGACGAGTGTTTATTCACTTGTCATTGCACGAGAGTAAGGCAAAGGTATTAGGGATGCCCAGTCCTGAGATGCAAAAAAGAAATGAATTTACTTTATGTTGTCAAATAATAAATTCCTTGGAAAGTGTTGATATGGAGGGCACCCGTGGATATGATTAGCCATGGAAAGTGAATGTTATGGTGGAAAAAGGAATAAACTTTATTTTATGTTTGGGAACCGCCTATGATATATCTAAGCATGGAAAGTATTGGTAACTCTAAGTCGTTTTCGTTTGGCGGGATGGATACACCTCCCAAAATATTTTTATCTCAAATATTTCGCTTTGAGATCTGGCACCTCTACAAATCACAACTTCCCTCTGCGGATGGCCTTTCTTTTACTTTATGCAATTTTTTTTTTTGAAATTTTGAGTCTCCATCTTCTCTCATAAAAGCATCAACTAGGAGGCAATATGATCATGCTCCAGTATTGGGTGTAGTTCATATTTGAGTGTGTTTCATGAATGGATCAATATTTGAGCATGATGGGCTAGGGATAACTTATTTTAGCATTGATATTTCGAAAGGCATGGTTGCTTGTTGATATGCTTGAGTATCTAAATTATTATGTCAAAACTAGACTATTGCTTTGAATCACATAAAAGTCCAAATGTCAATGCTATAAAGAAAAGAATATGATATGACTTGATGAACAGCACTCCACATCAAAAATTCTGTTTTTATCACTTACCTACTCAAGGATGAGTAGGAGTTAAGCTTGGGGATGCTGATACGTCTCCAACGTATCTATAATTTTTAATTGTTCCATGCTATTTTATTATCAATCTTGGATGTTTTATAATCATTTTATAGTCATTTTTTGGTAATAACCTATTGACATAGTGCCAAGTGCTAGTTGTTGGTTTCCATGTTTTTACATCGCAGAAAATCAATATCAAATGGAGTCCAAATGCCACGAATCTTTACGGAGACTTTTATGGGCCAGAAGGAAGGCAATGGGCCCTGGTTGCACCTGGGGGGTGCCCCAAGGGGGGCACAACCCACCAGGGCGCGTCATGAGGCCCAGGCACGCCCTGGTGGGTTGTGCCCACCTCGGGTGCCCCCTGAACCGCCTCTTTGCTCTATAAATACCCCAAAAATACCAGAACCCTAGGGGAGTCGACAAAATATTCATCCAGCCGTCGCGGAGTCCAGAACCACCAGATCCATTCTAAACACCATCTCGGATGGGGTTCACCACCTCCATTGGTGCCTCTCCGATGATGCGTGAGTAGTTCTTTTTAGACCTTCGGGTCCATAGTTAGTAGCTAGATGGCTTCATCTCTCTCTCTCTCTCTCTCTCTCTCTCGATTCTCAATACAATGGTATCTTGGAGATCCATATGATGTAACTCTTTTGCGGTGTGTTTGTTGGGATCGATGAACTTCGAGTTTATGATCAGATCTATGTTTTTATATCCATGAAAGTATTTGAGTTTCTTTGATCTATTTCATGCATGATCTCTTATAGCATCGTATCTCTTCTCTGATATTTAGGTTTTGTTTCGCCAACTTGATCTATTTATCTTGCAATGGGAAGAGGTGCCTGGTAGTGGGTTCGATCTTACGATGCTTGATCCCAGTGATAGAAAGGGAACTGACACGTATGTATCATTGCTACTAAGGATAAAAATATGAGATCTATATCTACCGCAATATAGATAAACGGATCTTGTCTACTTGATGAAACATAAGTCTGAAACATTTGAAAAGTTCAAAGAATTTTAGAGTGAAGTGGAAAATCATCATAACAAGAAAATAAAGTTTCTACGATCTGATCATGGAGGAGAATATTTGAGTTACGAGTTTGGTCTTCATTTGAAACAATGCGGAATAGTTTCGCAACTCACGCCACCTGGAACACCACAGTGTAATGGTGTGTCCGAACGTCGTAACCGCACTTTATTAGATATGGTGTGATCTATGATGTCTCTTACTGATTTACCGCTATCGTTTTGGGGTTATTCTTTAGAGACGGCTGCATTCACGTTAAATAGGGCACCATCGAAATCCGTTGAGACGACACCTTATGAATTGTGGTTTGGCAAGAAACCCAAGTTGTCCTTTCTTAAAGTTTGGGGCTGCGATGCTTATGTGAAAAAGCTTCAACCTGATAAGCTCGAACCCAAATCGGAGAAATGCGTCTTCATAGGATACCCAAAAGAGACTATTGGGTACACCTTCTATCACAGATCCGAAGGCAAGATATTCGTTGCTAAGAATGGATCCTTTCTAGAGATGGAGTTTCTCTCGAAAGAAGTGAGTGGGAGGAAAGTAGAACTTGATGAGGTAATTTTACCTGCTCCTTTATTGGAAAGTAGTTCATCACAGAAATCAGTTCCAGTGATTGCTACACCAATTAGTGAGCAAGCTAATGATGATGATCATGAAACTTCTGATCAAGTTAATACCAAACCTCGTAGGTCAACCAGAGTAAGATCTGCACCAGAGTAGTACGTAATCCTGTTCTGGAGGTCATGTTACTTGACCATGACAAACCTATGAACTATGATGAAGCGATGATGAGCCCAGATTCCGCAAAATGGCTTGAGGCCATGAAATCTGAGATGGGATCCATGTATGAGAACAACGTATGGACTTTGGTTGACTTGCTCGATGATCGGCAAGCCATAGAGAATAAATGGATCTTCAAGAAGAAGACTGACGCTGACGGTAATATTACTGTCTACAAAGCTTGACTTGTCGCGAAAGGTTTTTGACAAGTTCAAGGAGTTGACTACGATGAGACCTTCTCACCCGTAGTGATGCTTAAGTCCGTCTGAATCATGTTAGCAATTGCCGCATTTTATGATTAGGAAATTTGGCAAATGGATGTCAAAACTGCATTCCTTAATGGATATCTTAAAGAAGCGTTGTATATGATGCAACCGGAAGGTTTTGTCGATCCAAAAGGTGCTAACAAAGTGTGCAAGCCCCAGCGATCCATTTATGGACTAGTGCAAGCCTCTCGGAGTTGGAATATACGCTTTGATAGTGTGATCAAAGCATATGGTTTTATACAGACTTTTGGAGAAGGCTATATTTACAAGAAAGTGAGTGGGAGCTCTGTAGCATTTCCGATATTATATGTGGATGACATATTGCTGATCAGAAATGATACTGAATTTCTGAATAGCATAAAAGGATACTTGAATAAGAATTTTTCAATGAAAGACCTCGGTGAAGCTGCTTATATATTGGGCATCAAGATCTATAGAGATTGATCAAGACGCTTAATTGGACTTTCACAAAGCACATACCTTGATAAAGTTTTGAAGAAGTTCAAAATGGATCAAGCAAAGAAAGGGTTCTTGCCTGTGTTACAAGGTCTGAAGTTGAGCCAGACTCAATGCCCGACCACTACAGAAGATAGAGAGAAAATGAAAGTCATTCCCTATGCTTTAGCCATAGGTTCTATCATGTATGCAATGCTGTGTACCAAACCTGATGTGTGCCTTGCTATTAGTTTAGCAGGGAGGTACCAAAGTAATCTAGGAGTGGATCACTGGACAGCGGTCAAGAACATCCTGAAATACCTGAAAAGGACTAAGGATATGTTTCTCATTTATGGAGGTGACAAGGAGCTCGTCGTTAATAGTTACGTCGATGCAAGCTTTGACACTGATCCGGATGACTCTAAGTCACAAATCGGATACGTATTTTTATTGAATGGTGGAGCTGTCAGTTGGTGCAATTCCAAGCAGAGCGTCGTGGCGGGATCTACGTGTGAAGCGGAGTACATAGCTGCTTCGGAAGCGGCAAATGAAGGAGTCTGGATGAAGTAGTTCATATCCGATCTAGGTGTCATACCTAGTGCATTGGTTCCAATGAAAATATTTTGTGACAATACTGGTGCAATTGCCTTGGCAAAGAAATCCAGATTTCACAAGATAACCAAGCACATCAAGAGACGCTTCAATTCCATCCGCGATCAAGTCAAGGAGGGAGACATAGAGATTTGCAAGATACATACGGATCTGAATGTTGCAGACCCATTGACTAAGCCTCTCTCACGAGCAAAACGTGATCTGCACCAAGACTCCATGGGTGTTAGAATCATTACAATGCAATCTAGATTATTGACTCTAGTGCAAGTGGGAGACTGAAGGAAATATGCCCTACATGCAATAAAGTTGTTATTTATATTTCCTTATATCATGATAAATGTTTATTATTCATGCTAGAATTGTATTAACCGGAAACTTAGTACATGTGTGAATACATAGACAAACAGAGTGTCACTACTATGCCTCTACTTGACTAGCTCGTTAATCAAAGATGGTTAAGTTTCCTAACCATAGACATGAGTTGTCATTTGATGAACGGGATCACATCATTATAGAATGATGAGATTGACTTGACCCATCCGTTAACTTAGCACTATGATCATTTAGTTTGTTGCTATTTCTTTCTCCATAACTTATACATGTTCCTATGATTATGGGATTATGCAACTCCCGAATACCATAGGAACACTTAGTGTGCTATCAAACGTCACAACGTAACTGGGTGACTATAAAGATGCTCTACAGGTGTCTCCGATGGTGTTTGTTGAGTTGGCATAGATCAAGATTAGGATTTGTCACTCCGAGTATCAGAGAGGTATCTCTGGGCCCTCTCAGTAATGCACATCATAATAAGCCTTGCAAGCAATGTGACTAATGAGTTAGTTGCGGGATGTTGCATTACGGAACGAGTAAAGAGACTTGTCAGTAACGAGATTGAACTAGGTATTGAGATACCGATGATCGAATCTCGGGAAAGTAACATACCGATGACAAAGGGAACAATCTATGTTGTTATGCGGTTTGACCGATAAAGATCTTCGTAGAATATGTAGGAACCAATATGAGCATCTATGTTCCGCTATTGGTTATTGACCGGAAGTGAGTCCCGGTCATGTATACATAGTTCTCGAACCCGTGGGGTCTGCACGCTTAACGTTCGATGACGATCGGTATTATGAGTTTATGTGTTTTGAAGTACCGAAGTTAGTTCGGAGTCCCGGATGTGATCACAGACATGACGAGGAGTCTCGAAATGGTCGAGACATAAGGATCAATATATTGGAAGGCTATGTTAGCACATTGGAATGGTTCCGAATGTTAGGACATAAGGATCAATACTTGAGTACCGGGAGGTTACCGGAACCCCTCGGGGGCTAAATGGGCCTACATGGGCTATAGTGGGAGAGAAAGGAGACTGCCAAAAGGTGGGGGAGCGCCCCCCAAGCCCAATCCGAATTGGGAGGGGGGGCGGTCCCCCTTTCCTTCCTCTCCTCTTCCCCTTCCTTCCCCTCCTATTAGGACTAGGAAAAGGGGGAAACCTACTCCTAGTAGGAGTAGGGATCCCCCCTTGGGGCGCACCATGAGGGCCAGCCAGTTCCCTCCTCCCCTCCTTTATATACGGGGGAAGCGGGCACCCCATAGACACACAAGTTGATTGTTTAGCCGTGTGCGGTGCCCCCCTCCACAGAATTCCACCTAGGCCAGATCGTTGTAGTGCTTAGCGAAGCCCTGCGTCGGTAACTTCATCTTCACCGTCATCACACCGTCATGCTGACGAAACTCTCCCTCGGCCTCAACTAGGTCAAGAGTACAAGGGACGTCACCGAGCTGAACGTGTGCAGATCGCGGAGGTGCCGTGCGTTTGGTACTTGATCGGTTGGATCACGAAGACGTTGACTACATCAACCGCGTTTCATAACGCTTGCGCTTTCGGTCTATGAGGGTACGTAGACATACTCTGCCCCTCCCGTTGCTATGCATCTCCTAGATAGATCTTATGTGATCGTAGATTTTTTTTTGAAATACTTCATTCCCCAACAATAAGGAAGAGAACTTTCACATGAAAATACACTATCTTGGAAATATTTTGTGATTTTGAGGCCCCATCAAAATATTATATGCCAAAATTGTTGACGTTGGACAAGGAGGACAATGTAATGATTTATGTTTGTTCATATTCACATAGAAGTTATATTGTCATAGATCCTTCAACATGTGGTGCTTGCCCCCCATCTTTGCTAGCCAAAAATTCCGCACCAAGTAGAGATACTACTTGAGCATCCAAAAACCCTTAAACACAAATCTTATTTTCTAGATTCCACCATACCTTCCTAAGGATTGAGTAAGATCCTTCAAGTAAGTTGTCATCGGTGCAATAAGGGAATAAAAATTTCTTCTAAAAGTGTTAGATAATTTAGTGTAAGAGAAAATTGAGCATTGTACGAACTTGTGATGGCAAAGAATAAAAGCGACCGTCTGCATAATAAAGGTTGCTATCAGAAGGGGCAATATAACAGGACGTTCTTTTGCACTAAGGGATTGAGCATACAAACAAAAAGTGCATGGCAACCTCTGCTTCCCTCTGCGAAGGGCCTACCTTTTACTTTTATGTATTTTCTTTCATGCAAGAGTCAAAGTTTTTCCCTCTATTCCTTTTTATTTTTCTCTTTTGGCAAGTATGATGTGGTGAGGAAAGATCTAGGCACATATATCCAGTTGGATATGGTTAGCAGGAGTTATTATTGTTGACATCACCCTTGAGGTGAATATGTTGGGAGGCAAAATTATAAGCCTCTATCTTTCTGTGTGTCCGGTTGAAATGTTTTTCTCATGTGTATGCGGTGAGTGTTAGCAATCATAGAAGACTATATGATGGTTGCGTATGTGGAGCTCTTACTTAGACTCTGTTGAATAAGTTGAACTGCAATTGCTTGGTGACTGAGAACATAGGTTGTTGAGTTTCAAGATAATTCATTGTTTGAACCTTAACATTTGAATTGGTTGCTACATGAGAAGTTTTATAAGAAATAATTGTTGTTATGATGCTAGGAAAAGTGATTGAAATTATCATTGATCAAACTTGTGCACTTTGCTAGCATTCACACTTCATAAATTATTTCTTTTATCATTTACCTACTCGAGGACGAGTAGGAATTAAGCTTGGGGATGCTGATATGTCTCCAACATATCTATAATTTATCAAGTATTCATGCTGTTATATTATCATTCTTGGATGTTTTATAATCATTTTATAGAAACTTTATATCATTTTTTGGGACTAACCTATTGATCTAGTGCCTAGTGCAAGTTGATGTTTTTTGCTTGTTTTTTACATCGCAGGAAATCAATATCAAACGAAGTCCAAACACCGCAAAACTTTTTGTGGATTTTTGATGGACCACAAGACATGCAATGAGACACATCAGCACTTGGGGGGTGCCTCGAGGGGGGCACAACCAACCAGGGAGCGCCTGGGGGCCCAAGCGCGCCCATGTGGGTTGTGCCCACCTCGATGGCCTCCCGTATCCCCTCTTCGCCCGATAAATCATCAAATATTCCAAAAACCCTTGGGGCAACCCTAGATCAGAAGTTCTGCCGCCGCAAGGCTCTATAGCCACGAGAAACCAATCTAGACCCCATTCTGGCACCCTACCGGTGGGGGGAATCATCACCGCTGTTCGTCTTCATCATCTCGGCGGCCACCATGACAAGGAGGGAGTAGTCCACCCTCGGGGCCGAGGGTTTGTATGAGTAGCTATGTGTTTAATCTCTCTCTCGTCTTCTTGAGATGTCACGATCTTGATGTATCACGGGCTTTGTTAATATAGTCGGATCATATATGGTGTTTTCCCCTCTCTATCTTCTTGTGATGAATTGAGTTTTCCCTTTGAGATTTCGTTTTATCGGATTGAATACTTTTATGGATTTGAGAGCACTTTATGTATGTCTTGCTATGAATACACGTGGTGACAATGGGGTATCATATTGATTCACTTGATATATGTTTTGGCACTCAACTCGTGGATTCCCGAGGTGACATTGGGGTAATCTATGCATAGGGGTTGATGCACGTTCTTGTCTTTGCTTCTTCGGTAGAAATCTTGGGGCACTCTTTGAGGTTCTTTGTGTTGCATTGAGTATTATGAATCTGAAATTATTTGGTGTTATTTTAGTACGAACTCTTGGATAGATCGATTGGAAAGAATAGCTTTGAGGTGGTTTCATACCCTACAATCAAATTTTTCTGATGTTCTCCGCTAGATAGAAACATTGGAGTGATTCTTCATCGCATGTTGAGGGATGGTTATATGATCCATTTATATGAGCATTGTTGAGAGATTGCACTAGCGAAAGTACAGATCCTAGGCCTCATTTTTAAGCATTGCAATACCATTTGTGCTCAGTTTTATCAATTGCTACCTTGCTGTTTTTATTGTTCTTATTACAAAGATAAATATCTACTATCCATATTACGCTTGAATCACCATCTCTTCGCCGAACTAGTGCACCTATACAAATTACCATTGTATTTGGTGTGTTGGGGACACAAGAGAATTTTTATTATTTGGTTGCAGGGTTGTTTGAGAGAGACCATCTTCATCCTACGCCTCCCACGGATTGATAAACCATAGGTCATTCACTTGAGGGAAAATTGCTATTGTCCTACAAAAGTTAGTGCTTGGAGGCCCAACACATGTCTATAAGAATAAAGTTGCGTAGCAGACATCAATGGACCTAAGGGCTTCTGAACATGCTCGGCTTCTATTTACAACAACTTGTTGTCATCATGAACCAGTAGAATTTTTGTGCTCGGATATTAATTTTATCTATTAGATCGATCGATTTGATTGTGACTGCCCAAAACTTTGGTGTAGTTAGAAGTTATTGCCCTGTTCAATCTGGGTTCTGTCTAAACCTAATGAACAATTAATCCTCATGCTTTTGGACCGTTTGTAAGCTAGAGTTAGATATTATTGCCCTTTTCAACTCGGCTTTGACCCAATTTTTTTTCATACTGGGCCAATGGCCTGCCATTTCTTTAATTAAGATATAATTATTATAAGCAATCACAACATAGAGAAAGAACATCGCACACGCAACTCTAATCTGATTCGTGCTTGATGTCTCCACCATCGCTTGCACAGTTCGTCCTATTTGCCATGTATCACTGTGCCGGCCTCTGCTCACGTCCGTCGGCGCGCTCTAGTCGCCGTTAGGCGTCGCGGCGCGCTCTACTCGTGTACCTCCACGCTCTTGGCTTGTGGACAATTTTTCCTTCTGTGTTCACCTGCTATATGCATATATATGGTTGCTCGCCATTGAGGCGACCACGGAGCGCTCTGCTCGCATCCCTGAGTGCGCGCTCTGCCAGCGGTTGGGGCCGGTGCACAATCACGTTGGATGCCCCATATGCATGTGGTTGAGTCGTGCACGTCACCACGATGCGGTTACGTGCATCACGATGGAGTTACGTGCTGCAAATTAGAACTGCCATCTAGGCGTGTGGATATTCTATGCCGTTCCGCTTCCCCATTAATTCCCGCAACCATTATAACCTTAGTCTCTTCAACCTTAATCTCGCCCTACAACACAACACAACAAGCACACCCACGACGACACATACAGAGAGGATGTAACATCCCAAATTTTCAATTTGGAATGTTATACATTAGATCATCATGCATATCATATTTTATTTTGCTTTTGGTTTTGATCCTAGAAAATCCTAAGCAACTCAAGGACCCACAGAGAGAGTTGGGGATTTCGTTATTTACATATTTGAGTTTTCTCAAATTGTGTAAACAGGATCATTTGATTTTATTTATTTTATCATCAATTATTTCTATTACAAAAATATGAGAGAGGGAATAAAATGACTTTCCCAGAATATAGAGATATTGAGGATTTAATAAAAAAATCAAATAAGTTTTATTTCGGAGTTTTTCGGTATTTTATTTGAATTTAGGAAAAATGCACGTTTTTCAAAATTTCATTTAGGGCCCAAATAAATGTTCACTTTATCGGGCTTGATTTTAGAAGCCCGGGAAAATTTATTTCGTGATTTTTGGAGTCCGTTTAGTATTTCTTTTTATTTTTCTTCCGAGCGGAATTATTAAAAAAACGCGGAACCGACTATGGGCCGTACACGGCCAGGACACCACTGGCCGGGGCCTTTATAAGCCGGGGCAAGCCAGCCCAAAGGCCAGCCGCCCCGAAACCCTAACCCTAGCCGAGCCCCAGCCGCAGCCGCCGCCGCCCCGCCGCCGATCCGCCGGAGGCGCGCGCCGCCCGAGGTTCGCCGCCCTCGAAATCCGTGCTGTTTTAAAAAAAAAAATCCATTCGTCGTTTTTCTTTTTCGTCGGATTTTTCCGCGGTTATTTTCTGATCGCGATTTCTGATCCGATTTTCGTTTTAGTATAACTTTTCGCTCGTTTATCGGAATCAGGCGATTCAAGCGCCTGGAGTTTCGTCTCGAAACCCTCTTTCCGAATAATCAACTTAAAAAAGTTTTTGCTACTGTAAAATTTGACTTAGATCTAGATTACTAGAACAAAGTTGTTTTCTTTCGCCGTTTGATTTTTTTGCTTCGTTCGATTTGATTCTTTTTGCAAACGTGGGTTCTTAAGTTGAACTTTCTGGTTAGATCTTCTATTTGAGTTTTACCCGTGCATTAGATGAGTACTTATTGTATGCTTGTTTGTTTGTCTGTGATAGAATACCCGGAGTGCGCCGCCTGTTACTTTGAATCTCTAGGTTTCACGGATCATCAGCAAGGCAAGTAACACTTTGATCATACCTTTTTCTACAACCCAGTTTTATTGCATTAGATCAATCCTCACACATTGCATGATTAGGATCTAATTAAATTGTGGGATGGGGAGTAGATGAGGTAGTACCTATTACCTGTTTATTTATGAAACCTTTGGGAGTTACTTCTACGTTTGCTTATTATGCCATGCTATGCTAGTAGACGTGGATTGGGTGAGTGATATCCATGACAGATGTGAGATTGATAATTAATGGTTTGTCTAAGGTGGCAACTTAAACACACATCTGGGTGGATTGAGGCACCTGGTTTCCAGGACTTGCCTGTTTTTCTTTTGGACCGCCACCCAGGCTCAAAGGGATCATGAGATTATTCATACTAGAAACTTCCGTGTGCAGCCACAAGCCATTATGGGCTCTGGCATAGTTGATTAAGTTGTGCAAACTCTTACAGTGGTAGACTAGCAGATGTAGGGGATGTAGGTGGTACGGTCTACCCGATCGTAAGGTGCTAGCGCTTCTGAAAGACTATGTCTTGGTCATCCATTTCTCAAACACCAAGTAGTGCGAGAAAACAAACGGAGGCGATCGAGTCTTGTGGGGAAAAGTGCGCAAACCTCTGCAGAGTGTAATAAACTAATCATGGTTAGTCGTGTCCCCGGTTATGGACATCTTGAGTATCTAGTACCTGAATTTTCATGTGAATCTCAACATGTTACTCTAAAGTTAATTTTTGTTGGGTTAATGATGCTTAATTAGGATTGAGAATGCTGTCAACCATTCTCAATGTTTAACAACCACCATGATAGTAATTAAATTTATTCCTCTGAAGTAGGGAAAAATTGGCTTTACATAAAAACTATAACCATAGAGCTTTCCACCAGCCAAATATGCATATAGTATAGCTGTTGCATTCCATTACTCTCTATGTGTTACCTTGCCAGCATATTCCATGTGCTGACCCGTTTTCGGGCTACAATGTTAATGTTGCAGACTTTTTAGACGACGATTAAGGAGTTTTAGGTCGTGGTTCTATACTCAGTGATGCTGTTGGAGTTGATGGACTCACCTATCTTCCAAGCCTTCCGCTGTTATCGTTATTGGATGGCCTTAAGCCATATTTATTGTAATAAGTTCTCTTTTGAGACATTCGATGTAATAAGTGTGTGATTGCTACTCTGCTATAAAATCCTTCGAGTACTGTGTGGTGTCAGCATTACTGATCCAGGGATGACACCAGAGCACAAAGATCAGACTATTTGAGGTCTGGTCGCTACAGAGATGGTATCAGAGCACACGCTGACTGTAGGACACGACCACTAAGCTAACGACCTAGATCACTACTCACTCTCTTCTCTTCTGACCTCTCATCTCTTCTACTCTTTAGGATGGCGGATGCAAGGAACAAGTTCACACAACCAGATGAAGATACACCCTTCGGACGCCACTTGAAGGAAGTCACTAGATACCTGAACATAGGAATACCAAGCTTCACGGGAACCTACAAGGCCACTTTACCTGAAGAAGAGCGCTGGATGATTCAAGTTCAAGTTCCAGGAAGGACGTTCATGTCCGTCACTAAGCCCATAGAGTTTTCTTTTGATGCACCAACTTGGAGTCTAGGAAAGAGTATGGCAGCTCACATCGCCATGGGACGCATTGGAGAAGTCTACCGCAAGGATCTCAAGGATACTATCTACCAGATTTGCGGACGCCGAGATGAACACTGGGAGATGATCAGCACCAGGAAAGATAGATCAATTGCAGCTTTTATTCAGGAGTTAAATCAGCACATTCGACGACAGGAGAATCAGATGTGCGCCGACATGATAGATCTGAAGAAGGCTAAGACTAGAATCAAGGAACTGGAGGAAGAACTCAAGGCTACACGCGAAGATTATGAAGAAGAAATTGAAGTGTTGGTGGATAAGAATGCTGACCTAACAATGAAGTTAGCGATATTTATGGGAGGCCCTATGCCCATAGATGAAGACGAGGAACCCAAGGAGATTAACCCGGAAGACTACATCATCATTAACGGCACTGACTCGGAACAAGATAGTAGCAATGACGACTATGTTGATGAAGCAGGAGCAGATATCATGGAGTCTACAACCGTAGAATATTTCTAGTAGACCACCTTATCAGTAGTAGTAGTCCACCATGTAAATATAGTAGTCCGAGCACTTTGCGATAGCTAGATCGATTGAATGCCTTTGTTTGTTTGAGTGAAGTGAATTGTTTGCTTTTGCCTCATGTGCATATGGGTAGTGTTTTCTCTTTAGACCCCCTCTATTCTTATATCTCATCTTTTCTAAACCCTCAGATGCCTCCGAGACGTGACCCCGGATTTGCCTTTCCGCCGGAGCTCACCCAGTTGATCCAGCAGCAGAACACCTTGATGCAGTTGCTAGTTCAGAATCAGAATCAGGGGAACAACAACAACCCACCACCACCACCACCTGTTGACCACTTATTCCGTTTTCTTAGGCTGAGTCCGCCGGTGTTTTCCAGTAGCACCGAGCCGATAGTAGCAGATGATTGGCTCCGCAAGATAGCTAGGGAGTTGACCACAGCAGGATGCACAGATGCGGGGAAGGTTAAGTTTGCCGCACAGCAGTTAGAAGGACCAGCAGCATCCTGGTGGGAGAATTTCACAGCCACCTTCCCAGTCGACACTGTCACATGGGATCAGTTTCAGCAGGCTTTTCGTACTGCCCATGTTTCAGCAGGAGCAATGGCCATGAAGAAGCGTGAGTTTTGTAACTTGCGCCAAGGAGGACGGACAGTTGGCCAGTATGCGGAGGAGTTTAGTAAGCTAGCACGTTATGCCCCAGATGACGTTGCTACAGATGCAGCTAATCAGGAGAAGTTCCTGGAAGGATTGAATGATGAGTTGAGTATGCAGTTGATGGTAGCCACCTTCAACAACTACCAGGAGTTGGTAGATCGTGCTCTTATGATTGAAGGGAAGCAGCAGCAAATTGAGAACCGCAAGAGGAAGTATGGACAAGGAAAGTATAATTCAGGAGCTCAGCAGAAGCCATGTTTTACCCCTAGACCGGGAGGACATTTTCAGCATACCCATGGAGTAGGTAGCCCGCACAATCACAATGGCACCAAGAATGGTAATGGGAATGGAGGAAGCAATGGACATAACCGCACCAACCCATCAACCCCAGCCAAGAAGGACTTGAGCCAAGTCACTTGCTATAAGTGTTCGAAGCCAGGACATTATGCAAATGAATGTCCTGAAGGCCAAAATGGCAATGGAAGTTCTAGGAAGAAGCCGAACCCTTTCAATAGGGGACAGGTGAACCACGTTAGCGTGGAGGAGGTTGAAGCTCAGCCCGATGCAGTAATAGGTAAGTTTTTGGTTAAGTCATTTACTGCACTCATTCTTTTTGATACTAGTGCATCGCATTCATACATATCAAGGGGATTTGTGGATAAGTATAACCTACCAACCCAAGCCCTTAGGTCACCCATGTTAGTAACCTCGCTAGGAGCAGAGTATATGGCTAGTCTATAGTGTGATCGGTTACCATTAAGGATTGGTAACTATGTTTTTCCCTCAGACCTAGTAGTATTGGAATCTCAAGGATTGGATGTGATATTAGGCATGGATTGGTTATCAAAGTATGAAGGGAATATTGAGTGTGCTAGTAAGACAATTTTGCTCACAACGCCAGAAGGAAGAAGGATCAAGTATGTA
Source organism: Triticum aestivum (assembly GCF_018294505.1). NCBI lineage: Eukaryota > Viridiplantae > Streptophyta > Magnoliopsida > Poales > Poaceae > Triticum > Triticum aestivum. Next base: position 377,578,858 of record NC_057797.1, on the reverse strand, counting down.
TCCCGACATGCGCCAAACAAGACACAAGTAAATTCCTTATCAGGAGTTGTGCAGGAGGAAGTACCAGTGGTAAAGGATTTTCCTAATGTATTTCCCGAAGAATTGCCAGGCATGCCACCGGATAGAGACATTGAGTTTTTGATTGAGCTTTTGCCAGGCACTGGGCCAATATCGAAGCGACCATATAGGATGCCAGCAAAAGATTTGGTGGAAATTAAGAAGCGGATTAAGGAGTTACTGGATAAAGGTTACATTCGCCCAAGTTCTTCGCCTTGGGGATCACCGGTACTTCTAGTGGAGAAGAAGGATGGATCGTTAAGGATGGTTGTTGATTATCAGGATTGAACGAAGTAACAATCAAGAATAAGTACCCACTACCAATGATCAACGATCTGTTTGATCGATTGCAAGGAGCTAAAGTATTTTCCAAGATTGATTTGCGATCAGGGTACCATCAGTTGAAGATTCGAGAACAGGATATTCCGAAGACAGCATTTACCACCAGGTATGGGCTGTATGAGTATAGCGTTATGTCATTTGGCCTGACTAACGCGCCAGCCTATTTCATGAACATGATGAACAAAGTGTTTATGGAGTTTTTGGATAAGTTCGTCGTAGTGTTCATTGATGATATCCTGGTATATTCGAAGAATGAAGAGGAGCATAAGGAGCATTTGCGTTTGGCACTTGGAAAGCTCAGAGAACACCAATTATATGCCAAGTTCAGCAAATGTGAGTTTTGGTTGAAGGAAGTAGGATTCCTCGGACACGTTATATCCGGAGAAGGTATAGCGGTAGATCCCGCTAAAGTTGAAACCGTGACCAAGTGGGAAGCCCCAACAACAGTTGGAGAGATCCGGAGTTTTCTTGGACTTGCAGGATACTGCTGGAGATTTATTGAGAACTTCTCAAAGATTGCGAAGCCTATGACGGATTTGCTGAAGAAGGATACTAAGTTCAAATGGACTGAGGAGTGTGAGGCAAGTTTTCTGGAATTGAAGAACCGTTTGGTTACCTCACCAGTGTTGATTTTGCCAGATCAAAGCAAGGATTATGAGGTGTATTGCGACGCTTCACGTCGAGGACTTGGAGCAGTGCTTATGCAGGAAGGGAGAGTTGTTTCGTATGCTTCACGACAACTGAAGCCTCACGAATTAAATTATGCCACACATGATTTGGAGTTAGCAGCCGTAGTGCATGCATTGAAGACATGGAGACATTTCCTCATTGGAAATCATTGTGAGGTGTACACGGATCACAAGAGTTTGAAGTACATTTTCACGTAGAAGGAGTTGAACCTCAGACAAAGGAGATGGTCGGAGCTCATCAAGGATTATGATATGAGATTGCATTATCATCCCGGGAAGGATAATGTAGTAGCTGATGCATTAAGCCGCAAGAGCCATGTCAATACGTTAATGACGGGAGAAATACCCAAGGAGTTAGCAGAAAATCTTCGTGAACTATGTGTGGAAATAGTTCCGAGAGGCTATGTAGCAGCACTAGAGATTCAGTCAACTTTGATGGACAGAATCAGAGAAGCTCAGAAAACTGACAAAGAGATTGCCGCTATAAAAGAGAAAATGAGCCAAGGAAAAGCTAAAGGATTTCGTGAGGATGAGCACGATACCCTATGGTTTGAAGACCGTGTTTATGTACCCAATAACCCGGAGATCAGGAAGTTGATTTTGCAAGAGGGACATGATTCACCATATTCGATTCACCCGAGAAATACCAAGATGTATTTGGATTTGAAGGATATTTTCTGGTGGACCGGAATGAAGAAGGATATTGCGGAGTATGTAGCAGTTTGTGACGTATGTCAGAGGGTAAAGGCAGAGCATCAGAAGCCAGCAGGATTGTTGCAACCATTGCCGATACCCGAATGGAAGTGGGATAAGCTAGGCATGGATTTTATCACGGGATTACCAAGGACTCGTTCAGGCTATGACTTGATTTGGGTTGTAGTTGATCGATTGACGAAGGTAGCTCATTTCATCCCAGTAAAGACCACTTACACCAGTGCTAAGTTGGCAAAGATATACATGACTAGGATCGTATGTTTGCATGGAGTTCCGAGGAGCATCGTATCAGATAGAGGAACCCAGTTTACCTCAAAGTTCTGGAAGCAGTTGCATGAGACTTTGGGTACTAGGCTAGAATTTAGTACAGCTTTTCATCCGCAGACAGATGGACAGACCGAGAGAGTCAATCAGATTTTGGAGGATATGCTGAGAGCTTGTGCGCTAGATTATGGATCTAGTTGGGACGATAATTTGCCATATGCAGAGTTCTCTTATAATAATAGCTATCAGACCAGTTTGAAGATGGCCCCTTTCGAAGCTCTGTACGGAAGGAGGTGCAGGACACGGTTGTCATGGGACGAAGTTGGAGACCGCCAGTTGTTTGGACCAGATCTGATTAAAGAGTCTGAACAGAAGGTGAAGTTGATTCGCAATAGGCGCAAGGTAGCCCATTCCAGGCAGAAGAGCTACACAAATTCTAAACGCAAGGAGATAGTTTACGAAGTCGGAGACAGAGCTTATCTTCGAGTATCTCCACTTCGAGGGATTAAGCGCTTTGGAGTTAAGGGGAAGTTAGCGCCACGATTTGTAGGGCCATATCGAGTTTTGGAGCGTATGGGAGAAGTGCCCTACAAGTTGGAATTGCCAGAAGGATTGACAGGAGTTCATGATGTGTTCCACGTTTCTCAGTTGAAGAAGTGTCACGCAGATATGGCTGGCATACCTTTGAGAGACACAGTGCCATTAGAAGCAATTCAGTTGGATAACAATTTGACCTATGAGGAGATACCAGTCAAGATTCTCGAGTTTGCCAGCCGAGTCACTCGCAGCAAGGTTATCAAGTTTTGCAAAGTTCATGGAGCCACCACACGGAGGATGAAGCCACCTGGGAGCGAGAGGAAGATTTGCTCAAGGACCACCCTCACCTATTTTCTAGCCAACCCGAATCTCGAGGGCGAGATTCATCTTAAGGGGGGTAGGTTTGTAACATCCCAAATTTTCAATTTGGAATGTTATACATTAGATCATCATGCATATCATATTTTATTTTGCTTTTGGTTTTGATCCTAGAAAATCCTAAGCAACTCAAGGACCCACGGAGAGAGTTGGGGATTTCGTTATTTACATATTTGAGTTTTCTCAAATTGTGTAAACAGGATCATTTGATTTTATTTATTTTATCATCAATTATTTCTATTACAAAAATATGAGAGAGGGAATAAAATGACTTTCCCAAAATATAGAGATATTGAGGATTTAATAAAAAAATCAAATAAGTTTTATTTTGGAGTTTTTCGGTATTTTATTTGAATTTAGGAAAAATGCGCGTTTTTCAAAATTTCGTTTAGGGCCCAAATAAATGTTCACTTTATTGGGCTTGATTTTAGAAGCCCGAGAAAATTTATTTCGTGATTTTTGGAGTCCGTTTAGTATTTCTTTTTATTTTTCTTCCGAGCGGAATTATAAAAAAAACGTGGAACCGACTATGGGCCGTACTCGGCCAGGACACCGCTGGCCGGGGCAAGCCAGCCCAAAGGCGAGCCGCCCCGAAACCCTAACCCTAGCCGAGCCCCAGCCCCCCCGCCGCCGCCGCCGCCGATCCGCCGGAGCCGCGCGCCGCCCGAGGTTCGCCGCCCTCAAAATCCGTGCTGTTTAAAAAAAATTCCATTCGTCGTTTTTCTTTTTCGTCGGATTTTCCCGCGGTTATTTTCTGATCGCGATTTCTGATCCGATTTTCGTTTTAGTATAATTTTTCGCTCGTTTACCGGAATCAGGCGATTCAAGCGCCTGGAGTTTCGTCTCGAAACCCTCTTTCCGAATAATCAACTTAAACAAGTTTTTGCTACTGTAAAATTTGACTTAGATCCAGATTACTCGAACGAAGTTGTTTTCTTTCGCCATTTGATTTCTTTTGCTTCGTTCGATTTGATTCTTTTTGCAAACCAGGGTTCTTAAGTTGAACTTTCTGGTTAGATCTTCTGTTTGAGTTTTACCCGTGCATTAGATGAGTACTTATTGTATGCTTGTTTGTTTGTCTGCGATAGAATACCCGGAGTGCGCCGCCTGTTACTTTGAATCTCTAGGTTTCGCGGATCATCAGCAAGGCAAGTAACACTTTGATCATACCTTTTTCTACAACCCAGTTTTATTGCATTAGATCAATCCTCACACATTGCATGATTAGGATCTAATTAAATTGTGGGATGGGGAGTAGATGAGGTAGTACCTATTACCTGTTTATTTATGAAACCTTTGGGAGTTACTTCTATGTTTGCTTATTATGCCATGCTATGCTAGTAGACGTGGATTGGGTGAGTGATATCCATGACAGATGTGAGATTGATAATTAATGGTTTATCTAAGGTGGCAACTTAAACACACATCTGGGTGGATTGAGGCACCTGGTTTCCAGGACTTGCCTGTTTTTCTTTTGGACCGCCACCCAGGCTCAAAGGGATCATGAGATTATTCATACTAGAAACTTCCGTGTGCAGCCACAAGCCATTATGGGCTCTGGCATAGTTGATTAAGTTGTGTGAACTCTTACAGTGGTAGACTAGCAGATGTAGGGGATGTAGGTGGTACGGTCTACCCGATCGTAAGGTGCTAGCGCTTCTGAAAGACTATGTCTCGGTCATCCGTTTCTCAAACACCATGTAGTGCGAGAAAACAAACGGAGGCGATCGAGTCTTGTGGGGAAAAGTGCGCAAACCTCTGCAGAGTGTAATAAACTAATCATGGTTAGTCGTGTCCCCGGTTATGGACATCTTGAGTATCTAGTACCTGAATTTTCATGTGAACCTCAACATGTTACTCTAAAGATAATTTTTGTTGGGTTAATGATGCTTAATTGGGATTGAGAATGCTGTCAACCATTCTCAATGTTTAGCAACCACCATGATAGTAATTAAATTTATTCCTTTGAAGTAGGGAAAAATTGGCTTTACACAAAAACTGTAACCATAGAGCTTTCCACCAGCCAAATATGCATATAGTATAGCTGTTGCATTCCATTACTCTCTATGTGTTACCTTGCCAGCATATTCCATGTGCTGACCCGTTTTCGGGTTGCAACGTTAATGTTGCAGACTTTTCAAACGACGATTAAGGAGTTTTAGGTCGTGGTTCCATACTCAGTGATGCCGTTGGAGTTGATGGACTCACCTATCTTCCAAGCCTTCTGCTGTTATCGTTATTAGATGGCCTTAAGCCATATTTATTGTAATAAGTTCTCTTTTGAGACATTCGATGTAATAAGTGTGTGATTGCTACTCTATTATAAATCCTTCGAGTACTGTGTGGTGTCAGCATTACTAATCCAGGGATGACACCGGAGCACAGAGATCAGACTGTTTGAGGTCTGGTCGCTACAGAGGATATCTAGCAGCGCTCCAATGGAGTTCGGCGAGCATAAAGTGGAGACCCACACAAGGGAGACGGATCTCTCAGTGGTGTACACCATCGACCCGGCCAGGGTGGAGGACTACATCGGCATCATGGAGTAGTTTCTTGCTCGAGACAAGTACAAGGTGGTCGGCATCGACCTCCAGTACACCGGCGGTCATCCTGGCAAACATCAGAAGGTTATCATCGCCCAGTTGTGCGTGCGCCATCATGTCCTCATCTACCACTACTGCATGGCCACAGAGCCTTGCGACCATTTCGCCAGGTTTGTCAACAGCACCGACAATAAGTTTTCTACGTTTGAAACCTCCAACAATGTAAAAGCGCTCATGATTAAGGGCTTGGCCTGCAAGAACCTTGTTGAAATCCATGACCACTACAGGGTCTGGGGCAGCACGAAGAAGGACTCCCTGGTTGAACTCGCTTCAGCCATCATTGACCCCTATTATGAAAAGATGAAGCAGGATGCCAATAGAACAAGTCCTGCATCCTGGCATGGGGCTTGGATGTGGCAATTGGATGAACCTCACCTCAGGTTCATGGCCAAGAGCGTGTACACATGCTTCGAGATGCACAGGCGGAACATTGACATGAGGAAGTGCCTCGTTCCCGAAATCGACGAGGTCAGATCGAGCCACAAGAAGAGCAGTAGCGGTAAGCCTAACAAGAAGTAGATGATGATCAGATGATTGTTCATCCTAATTAATTATGCATGTAATATACAGTTTACTTTGGTGTGTGCAAATGTCATGTGTGTAGTAGCCACCGATGTAATTGCATGTTTAATTTGGTTATGCAACCATGTCCTTATAAGTGTGTGTATATACATATGTTGTTGTTCTATATGTAATCAGATCGCATAACACATATGTCTTATTAGCTGCAATCGTCTGTGTTATTATCGGTCTTCGCAAACATTTCTGATTATAGACCTGTTTGCCGCGTATCACACACATCTTGTTAAGTTGAACGGTTTCTGTTCTCTTGGCTCAACACAAACAGTTCATTCGAGTGAACTATTTGCCCTCTATCGCACACACCTTGATCTGCCTGACGTTTCTTTTCTATTGCCTAATCACAAACTGTTCATCCGAGTGAACAATATGTCGTATATCGCACACACCTTCATCTTGCTGTCCATTTATGTTGTTCCGCCTCATCACAAACAGTTTATCTGAGTGAACTATATGTCATATATCGCACACACCTTCATCTGGTGCCCATTTATGTTGTTCTGCATCATCGAAAATAGCTCATTGAATTGAACCGTATGCCCCGCATCACACACGCAGCTAAAATCTAAGCCAAGTTTGATGTATCCGCCGTCGCAAAAGTTTTGCATCTTTTTGATGTTTGTACATCACCATTTGTGATTAATGCATCGCACATAGTTTAGTCGAAGGGTCGCTGACTGTAGTGTCGCGTTAGCAGCATCCTGCAGTAGTGAAGGGGGTTGTCAATCCCCTTGGTGGTTATTTGCAAGGATCAAATATCATAGTGATAGATATATAAAACACAAAATTAAAGAACGGTAAATAAATTATAGCAAGGTATTTTTGGATTTTTAATACATGATAAAGTTAGACCCGAGGCCATAGTTTTCACTAAAGGCTTCTCTCTCAAGCAAAAAGCAAACATGGGTAAACAAATTACTGTTGGGCAATTGGTAGAAAAGCACATAGTTATGACGATATTCAAGGCAATGATCATGTATATGGGCATCATGTCTAAGACAAGTAGACCGACCCATGCCTATAGCTACTACTATTACTCCACCCATCGACCACTATCCAGCATGCATCTAGAGTATTAAGTTCATAAGGAACAGAGTAACGCCTTAAGCAAGATGACATGATGTAGAAAAAGTAAATGAAATCAATATTAATGAACACCATTGTTTTCTCCTTAGTGGCAACAATACAAATACATATCTTGTCCCCTTTTGTCACTAGGATATAGATCACCACAAGATTGAACCCATTATAAAGCACCTCTCCCATTGCAAGATAAATAAATCTAGTTGGCCAAACCAAACGGATAGATCGAAGAGAAATACAAAGCTATAACAATCATGCATATAAAAATTCAGAAAGACTCAAATATTTCTCAAGGATAATCTGATCATAAACCCACAATTCATGGGATCCCAACGAATACATCGCAAAAGAAGATTACATCAAATAGATCTCCAAGAACATCGAGGAGAACTCTGTATTGAAGATCAAAGAGAGAGAAGATGCCATCTACCTACTAGCCATAGACCCGTAGGTCTATGGTAAACTACTCACACATCATGAGAAGGGTGGCAAGGTTGACGTAGAAGCCCTCCGTGACAGATTCTCCCTCCGGTGGAGTACCGAAAAAGGCCTCTAGATGGGATCGCGGAAGAACAGAAACTTGCGGCGGCGAAAAAAGTATTTTGGGTGGCTCTCTGTTGGTTTCCCAATTTTGGAGAATTTATAGAGGCTAAATTAGGTCAGACGGAGCCCCGAGGGACCCACAAGGTACTAGGGTGCCCCCAAGGCGCGCCCAGTGCCTTGCCATATACACGTTTGCCTATTGTTCTCCCACCGAAGCTTCTAGGGTCTCTCTTATCCAAAAAAGTCGTCAAAAAGTTTCATGGGATTTTCCTGGAAAACGTAAAATATGCAAAAGAACAACAATTGGCACTTGGCCCTTGGTTTAATAGGTTAGTCCCGGTAAATAATATGTAATTGCATATGAAACATCCAAGATTGATACTATAATAGCATGGAACAATTAAAAATTATAGATATGTCGGAGACGTATCAGCTACTGTGTGTGTGTTAGAGATAAGAGTCGAGTGGATCGGAAGGGCGAGTTATGTGAGAGAGAGAGAGAGATCTAGAGAGAGGGTGCCTGTGAGTGACATACAAACAAATATTAGGGAGAAATGAGACCCGAGAGACAGAGTTTGTGTTTGCAAGTGAGAATGATTTTTCATAGGGAGAGTCGCATAGAGAGACATACGAAGCGCGAGATATCCCTACGGAGAGAGAGTGTGGATGGTGGTGGTGGCGGCTGCTACTTCTTGAGCTTGCGTCGGTTTTTCCCTTGAAGAGGAAAGGGTGATGCAGCAAAGTAGAGGTAATTATTTCCCTCAGTTTGAGAATCAAGGTATCAATCCAGTAAGAGACAACGCACAAAATCACCTAATACCTGCACAAACAATCAACCAACTTGCACCCAACACGATAAAGGGGTTGTCAATCCCTTCACAGTTACTTGCAAAAGTGAGATCTGATAGAGATAGATAAACCGTAAAGTAAATATGTTTGGTATTTTTGGCTTATAGATCGGAAAGTAAAAGATTGCAAAATAGTAGATCAGAAACTAATATGATGGAAAATAATAGATTGGAAACTTATATGATGGAAAATTGAAACTTATATGATGGAAAATTGAAACTTATATGATGGAAAATAGACCCTGGGGCCATAGGTTTCACTAGAGGCTTCTCTCAAGATAGTAAATAATACGGTGGGTGAACAACTTACTGTCGAGCAATGGATAGAAAAGTGCAAAGTTATGACGATATCTAAGTCAATGATCATGAATATAGGCATCACGTCCGTGTCAAGTAGACCAAAATGATTCTGCGTCTACTACTATTACTCCACACATCGACCGCTATCCAACATGCATCTAGAGTATTAAGTTCGTAAAGAACGGAGTAATGCATTAAGTAAGATGACATGATGTACAGGAATTAACTCAAGCAATATGATGAAAGCCCCATCTTTTTATCCTCGATGGGAACAATACAATACGTGCCTTGCTGCCCCTACTGTCACTGGGAAAGGAGACCGCAAGATTGAACCCAAAGCCAAGCACTTCTCCCATTGTAAGAAAAGCAATCTAGTTGGCCAAACCAAATCGATAGTTCGAAGAGAATTACAAAGATATCAAATCATGCATAAAAGAAATCAGAGACGATTCAAATAATATTCTTAGATAAGCTGACCATAAATCCACAATTCATCGGATCTCGGCAAACACATCGCAAAAAGTATTACATTGGTTAGATCTCCAAGAACATCGAGGTGAACAAGGTATTGAGAATTAAAGAGAGAGAGAGAGAGAAGAAACCATCTATCTACTAGCTATGGACCCGTAGGTCTATGGTAAACTACTCACGCTTCATTGGAAGGGCAATAGAGTTGATGTAGAAGCCCTGCTTGACCAAATCCCCCTTCGGCAAGGTGCCGAAAATGGTCCCTAGATGGGATATCACGGGTACATAAGGTTGCGATGGTGGAAAAGTGTTTTCGTGGATGCCTTTGGTGGTTTGGGGATATTTGGGAATATATAGGCGAAAGAATTAGGCCAGGAGGGTCAAGGGGGGCCCACAAGGGTGGGGGCGCGCCCTACCCCCTAGGCCCACCCTCCGTTCATGTGGCCGCCTCCTGGCTCCTCCGACTTCATCTCCAAGTCTCCTAGTTGTCTTCTGGTCCAAGAAAAATCATCACGAAGGTTTCATTCCGTTTGGACTCCGTTTGGTATTCCTTTTGTGTGAAACTAAAAAACAAGGAAAAAAACAGAAACTGGCACTGGGCTCTAGGTTAATTGGTTAGTCCCCAAAATAATATAAAATAGCATATTAATGCATATAAAACATCCAAAATAGATAATATAATAGCATGGAACAATAAAAAATTATAGATACGTTGGAGACGTATCAAGCATCACCAAGCTTAATTCATGTTCGTCCTCGAGTAGGTAAATTATAAAAATAGAATTTTTGATGTGGAATGCTACCTAACATATTTATACGTGTAATTTTCTCTATTGTGGCATGGATGTTCAGATCCATAAGATTCAAAACTAAAGTTTAATATTGACATAAAACAATAATACTTCAAGCATACTAACAAAGCAATTATGTCTTCTAAAAATAACATGGCCAAGGAAAGCTTATCCCTACAAAATCATATAGTCTGGCTATGCTTCATCTTCATCACACAAAATATTCAAATCATGCACAACCCTGATAACAAATCAAGCAATTGTTTCATACATTTGATGTTCTCAAAGATTTTCAACTTTCACGTAATACATGAGCGTGGGCCATGGACATAACACTATAGGTGGAATAGAATATGGTGGTTGTGGAGAAGACAAAAAGAGGGAGATAGTCTCACATCAACTAGGCGTATCAACAGGCTATGGAGATGCCCAGCAATAGATATCAATGTGAGTGAGTAGGGATTGCCATGCAACGGATGCACTAGAGCTATAAGTTTATGAAAGCTCAAAAAAAGTGGGTGTGCACACAACTCGCTTGCTCACGAAGACCTAGGGCAATTTGAGGAAGCCCATCATTGGAATATACAAGCCAAGTTCTATAATGAAAAATTCCCACTAGTATATGAAAGTGAAAATATAGGAGACTCTCTATCATAAAGATCATGGTGCTAGTTTGAAGTATGAGTGTGGTAAAAGGATAATAACATCGCCCCTTCTCTCTTTTCTCTCATTTTTTATTTTTTTATTTGGGCCTTCTCTCCTTTTTTTGGCCTCTTTTTTTTTATCCGGAGTCTCATCCCGACTTGTGGGGGAATCATAGTCTCCACCATCCTTTCCTCACATGGGACACTGCTCTAATAATGAAGATCATCACACTTTTATTTACTTACAACTCAAGAATTACAACTCGATATGTAGAACAAAATTTGGCTCTATATGAATGCCTCCAGTGGTGTACCAGGATGTGCAATGAATCAAGAGTGACATGTATGCAAGAATTATGAACGGTGGCTTTGGCAAAAATACGATGTCAACTACATGATCATGCAAAGCAATATGACAATGATGAAACATGTCATAATAAACGGAACGGTGGAAAGTTGCATGGCAATATATCTCGGAATGGCTATGGAAATGCCATAATAGGTAGGTATGGTGGCTTCTTTGAGGAAGGTATATGGTGGGTGTATGGTACCGGCGAAAGTTGTGCGGTACTAGAGAGGCTAGCAATGGCGGAAGGGTGAGAGTGTGTACAATCCATGGACTCAACATTAGTCATAAAGAACTCACATACTTATTGCAAAAATCTATTAGTTATTGAAACGAAGTACTACGCGCATGCTCCTAGGGGGACATATTGGTAGGAAAAGACCATCGCTCGTCCCCGACCGCCACTCATAAGGAAGACAATCAATAAATAAATCATGCTCTGATTTCATCACATAACGGTTCACCATACGTGCATGCTACGTGAATCACAAACTTTAACACAAGTATTTCTACAATCCACAATTACTCACTAGCATGACTCTAATATCACCATCTTTATATATCAAAACAATCATAAAGAATCAAACTTCTCATAGTATTCAATGCACTTTATATGGAAGTTTTTATTATACCCCCTTGGATGTCTATGATATTAGGACTAAATTTATAACCAAAGCAAATTACCATGTTGTTTAAAGACTCTCAAAATAATATAAGTGAAGCATGAGAGTTCAATAATTTCAATAAAACAAAACCACCACCGTGTTCTAAAAAGATATAAGTGAAGCACTAGGGCAAAATTGACTAGCTCAAAAGATATAAGTGAAGCACATAGAGTATTCTAATAAATCATGATTCATAGGTGTCCCTCTCAAAAGGTGTGTACAGAAAGGATTATTGTGGCAAACTAAAATGCAAAGACTCAAATCATACAAGACTCTTCAAGCAAAACACCTATCATGTGGTGAATAAAAATATAGCCTCAAGTAAAGTTACCGATAGACGAAGACGAAAGAGGGGATGCCTTCCGGGGCATCCCCATGCTTAGGCTCTTGGTTGTCCTTGAATATTACCTTGGGGTGCCTTGGCATCCCCAAGCTTAAGCTCTTGCCACTCCTTATTCCATAGTCCATCAAATCCTTACCCAAAACTTGAAAACTTCACAACACAAAACTCAACAGAAAATCTCATAAGCTCCATTAGTATAATAAAATAAATCACCACTTTTGGTACTATTGTGAAGTCATTATTTATTTATATTCGTGTAATATCTACTGTATTCCAACTTTTCCATGGTTCATACCCCCGATACTACCCATAGAATTATCAAAATAAGCAAACAACACATAGAAAACAGAATCTGTCAAAAACAGAACAGTCTATAGCAATATGTACTTCTCGAATACTTATGTAACCCCAAAATTCTGAAGAAGTAGGAAAACCTAAGAAATTTGTTTATTAATCTTCTGTAAAAAGAATCAATATTTTATCACAATTCTGTTAAGAACGAGAATTGTTTTCCTGAGCGCAAAAGTTTCTGTTTTTCAGCAAGATCAAATCAACTATCACCGTAAGCCATCCCAAAGGTCCTTCTTGGCACAAACACTAATTAAAACACAAAACCACATCTAACCAGAGGCTAGATGAATTATTTATTGCAAAACAGAACCTAAAAAGCAAAATCAAAAATAAAATTGGGTTGCCTCCCAACAAGCGCTATTGTTTAACGCCCCTAGCTAGGCATAAAAACACAAATAGATCTAGGTATTGTCATCTTTGGTATGCAATCCATAAGTAGCTCTCATAATAGATTCATATGGAAATTTAATTTTATTTCTTGGAAAGTGTTCCATGCCCTTCCTTAACGGAAATGGAAATCTAATGTTTCCTTCTTTCATATCAATAATTGCACCAATCATTCTAAGGAAAGGTCTACCAAGAATAATAGGACATGTAGGATTGCAATCTATATCAAGAACAATGAAATGTATGGGCACATAATTCCTATTTGCAACAATAATAACATCGCTAATCCTTCCCATAGATTTCTTAATAGTGGATTCTGCAATATGAAAATTTAAAGAACAATCATCAAATTCACGGAAACCTAACACATCACATAAAGTTTTTGGAATCATGGAAACGCTAGCACCCAAATCACACAAAGCATGGCATTCATAATCTTTAATATTAATCTTAATAGTAGGTTCCCACTCATCATAAAGTTTTCTAGGGATAGAAACTTCCAATCCAAGCTTTTTCTTCAAAAGATTGCATCATAGCATCAAGGATATGTTTAGTAAAAGCTTTATTTTGATTATAAGCATGAGGAGAATTCAAAATTGATTGCAACAAGGAAGTAGAATCTATTAAAGAACAATTATCATAATTAAATTCGAAATCCAAAAGAGTGGGTTCATTGCTATTTAAGTTTTGACCTCTCCAATCCCACTTTTATAATTTATGCATCAAGATCTAAAAACTCCGAATCATTGGGAAGCCTTTTAACTAAAGTTGACTCATATCCAATCCCATCTTTATCAAGATTTATATTAGAAAACAAAGATTCAATAGGAGTCACATCAATCACTTTAAGATCTTCATCATTATTTTCACGGAAACTAGAAGAACGCGTTTTTACAAACCAATCTCGTTCAGCATGCATCTTAGCAGTTCTTTCTTTGCACTCACAAATGGAAATTCTCATAGCTTTTAGATACTTATTAATATCATGCTTGGGTGGATTAGATGTAAGTTTCAAAGAATCAACGTCAAGAGAAATTTTATCCATGTTCCTAGCCAAATCATCAATCTTAAGCAATCTTCTTATATCAAAGCATTGAAATTATTTTGCGAACTCATAAATTCTTCAACACTATTCTCAAAATAAGAGGGAAACTTATTATAATTTCCATAAGAATTGTTATGGGAATTACCATAATTATTACAGGAATTACTTGGAAATGGCCTAGGATTAAAATTACCTCGATATACGTTATTACCAAAATTATTCCTACCAAGAAAATTCAAATCCATAGATTCATTATGATTCTCAATCAAAGTAGACAAAGGCATATCATTAGTATCAATAGAATCACTCTTGCTAGCAAATAATTTCATAAGCTCATCCATCTTTCCATGCAAAACATTAATCTCTCCAATCGCATGCACTTTACTAGTGGAAGATCTTTCGGTATGCCATTGGGAATAATTAACCATAATATTATCTAGGAGTTTAGTAGATTCTCCTAAAGTAATTTACATAAAAGAATCTCCCATGGCCGAATCTAAAAGATTTCTAGAAGCAAAATTCAACCCGGTATAAATTTTTTGTATAATCATCCACAAATTCAAAACATGAGTAGGGCAATTTCGTATCATCAATTTCATCCTCTCCCAAGATTGTGCAACATGTTCATGATCAAGTGCTTAAAATTCATAATACCGTTCCTAAGGGAGGTGATCGTAGTGGGAGGAAAATACTTGGAAATAAAAGCACCTTTACACTTATTCCATGAATCAATACTATTTTTAGGCAAAGATGAAAACCAAGTTTTCGCACGATCTCGTAGTGACAATGGAAATAGCTTAAATTTAACAATATCATTATCCACATCTTTTTTCTTTTAAATTTCACATAACTCAACGAAACTATTAAAATGAGATGCGGCATCTTCACTAGGAAGGCCAGAAAATTGATCTTTCATAACAAGATTCAGCAAAGTGGCATTAATTTCATAAGATTCCGCACTAGTGGCGGGAGCAATCGGAGTATTAATAAAATGATTGTCATTGGTGTTGGAGAAGTCAAACAATTTGGTATTCTCTTGAGCCATCATGACAAATCAAGCAATCCAACACACGAGCACACAAAAAGCAAACAAAGAAGACGAATGGAAGAGGGGCGAAGAAAAGGCAAATCTTTTAAAAAATTGTTTTAGAAGTGGGGGAGAGGAAAACAAGAGGCGACTGGAGAATAATGTAATGCAAGAGATGAGGGTTTATGATGGGTACTTGGTATGTATTGACTTGACGTAGATCTCCCCGACAACGGCGCCAGAAATTCTTCCTGCTACTTCTTGAGCTTGCATTGGTTTTTACCTTGAAGAGGAAAGGGTGATGCAGCAAAGTAGAGAGAAGTATTTCCCTTAGTTTCAGAACCAAGGTATCAATCCAGTAGGAGAAAATGCACAAATCACCTAATACCTACACAAACAATCAAACACCTTGCACCCAACGCGATAAAGGGGTGGTCAATCCCTTC
The DNA here is from genome assembly GCF_018294505.1 of Triticum aestivum. NCBI lineage: Eukaryota > Viridiplantae > Streptophyta > Magnoliopsida > Poales > Poaceae > Triticum > Triticum aestivum. The sequence continues at coordinate 377,563,408 of NC_057797.1, read as the reverse complement.
ACAGTTACTTGCAAAAGTGAGATCTGATAGAGATAGATAAACAGTAAAGTAAACATTTTTGGTATTTTTGGTTTATAGATCAGAAAGTAAAAGATTGCAAAATAGTATATTAGAAACTAATATGATGGAAAATAATAGATTGGAAACTTATATGATGGAAAATATAAACTTATATGATGTAAAATAGACCCGGGGGGCATAAGTTTCACTAGAGTCTTCTCTCAAGATAGCAAATAATACGGTGGGTGAACAAATTACCGCTGAGCAATTGATAGAAAAGCGCAAACTTATGACGATATCTAAGGCAACGATCATGAATATAGGCATCATGTCTGTGTCAAGTAGACCGAAACGATTCTGCATCTACTACTATTACTGCAAACATCGACCGCTATCTAGCATGCATCTAGAGTTTTAAGTTCGTAAAGAACGGAATAACGCATTAAGTAAGATGACATGATGTAGAGGAATTAACTCAAGCAATATGATGAAAACCCCATCTTTTTATCCTCGATGGCAAAAATAGAATATGTGCCTTGTTTCCCCCACTGTCACTAGGTTAGGACACCACAATATTGAACCGAAAGCTAAGCACTTCTCCCATTGCAATAAAAACCAATCTAGTTGGCCAAACCAAACCGATAGTTTGAAGAGAATTGCAAAGATATCAAATCATGCACAAAAGAATTCAGAGAAGATTCAAATAATATTCATAGATAAGCTGATCATAAATCCACAATTAATCGGATCTAGGCAAACACACCACAAAAAAGTATTAAATCTGATAGATCTCCAACAACATTGAGGAGAACATGGTATTGAGAATCAAAGAGAGAGAAGAAGCCATCTAGATACTAGCTATGGACCCGTAGGTCTGTGGTAAACTACTCACGCTTCATTGGAAGGGCAATAGAGTTGATGTAGAAGCCCTCCGTGATCGAATCCCCCTCTGGCAAGGTGCCGGAAAAGGTCCCTAGATGGGATCTCATGGGTACAGAAGGTTGCGGTGGTGGAAAAGTGTTTTCGTGGATGCCTCTAGTGGTTTGGGGATATTTGGGAATATATAGGTGAAAGAATTAGGTTAGGAGGGCCACGGGGGGCCCCCAAGGGTGGGGGGCCCGCCCTACCCCGTGGGCACGCCCTCCTTCCTTGTGGCCGCCTCGTGGCTCCTCCGGCTTCATCTCCAAGTCTCCTGGTTGTCTATTGGTCCAAGAAAAATCATCGCGAAGGTTTCATTCCGTTTGGACTCCATTTGGTATTCCTTTTCTACGAAACTAAAAAACAAGGAAAAAACATGAACTAGCATTGGGCTCTCGGTTAATAGGTTAGTCCCAAAAATTATATAAAATAACATATTAATGCATATAAAACATCCAAAACGGATAATATAATAGCATGGAACAATAAAAAATTATAGATACGTTGGAGACGTATCAATGGTGTTAGTCGGGCGGTGGTGGGGCCTCGCCGGAGGAAAAGCTCGATGTGTGGGGGGCTAGAGGGATGGCTGTGGGCGATAGAAGATAGGCAGTGGGGGCAGTTCAGGTTAGGGCCAGGGTCGGTGGTTCGTCCAGCAGCCCATGTGGTGGTCTGTTGGGGAAGAAGCATATGTGAGGAAGAAGAAGGGTTAGGAGATGTAGGATCTTCATCCAACCGCCTGAAATGGCCAACTGGCCCAAATGATGAAAGTCAGGCGACTTGTATGTAGACATTCCCTTTATATTCAGTACCATCATCCTAGGTGCTTCGTGACGTGCTAGCACTACTCCTCAACCCATCAAGCTAAACAACATGCCACTCATAATTCCAAACATAGTTAATCAAATACAAATCTAATATGATGCTGATATTACTAAAACGGAGAATGTTTAACTGTTCAGCTAATGTTCCTACTTTAGTTTCGATAAGCATGTGCACCACATATAGAGAGACATTAGGGAGATGCATTCTTTATGCGTTATGGTTCATCATGGGTGGGAAACAGACATTTTATTATCCAAAATATGCTTGCTCTTCTTTAACATCTTCCTATTATATTCTTCTTTAGTAAGTATAATAGCAGTACAATATGTTCCTTGTAGTGAAGATGAGCAGGGACATTTGTAGTCTATAGGTCTATTCGGTCGCTTGTGATGATGCTTTCAACTCTTCGTGTTGGCCTGCCATAATATCCAGGAAATGCTGGGAGTTGTGTCATCTTTGAAAGTTAGACTAATAGTAACAGTATTGCGCCTTCAGTTGAAGAGAGCTGGTATCCGAAGCCTTTCTAGTCATACCTGCAATACTAGCCCATATTTTCCAGTATGTTCCACTTTCTTGATTTTACTCGTGATGCTTAGGGTTTTTCCATTATATCTACACTATGATCTGTGTAAGAGTTTTGTGTCGTACTAGCAGTAGTCCACCCTTAAAGCTAAACAACGCACCAATCATAATTCCAAAGCTTTATAGTTCAAATACAAATGTGATATGATACTAATATTAGTTAACAGACACACATTTAATTAGTCAGCTAATGCTTCCACTTGAGTTTCGAAATGCATGTGGCCAAATATAGAGAAACGGCAAGGAATTGTATTTTTTGGGTGCTCTGATTCATCATGGGTGGGCAACCAACATTGTATAAAAATAAGTGGGATCTCCATAATATGCTTCTTATTCTATTCTTTAACATGTTCCTCTTCTATTCATCTTTAATAAGTACAGTATGTTCCTTCACAGGAAGGGGAGCAGGGACATCTGCAATCGACAGGTCTATTGGGCCACTTCTGTTATATGCTTTCAGCAATTCGAGTTGGTCTGCCATAATATCCAGCAAATGTTGGGAGGTGTGTCTCCTTTGAGAGACTAGACTCATAGTAACATTAGTGCAACTTTAGGTGAATAGAGCTAGCCTATATGTGATCGATAGGCTTTCGATTAGTAGTGGCATGCGACAATACAACCCCATATTTTCCAGCCAGTCCCACTTTCCTGATTTATTTATGATACATATGGTGTACCCTTTATCTACACTACGATCGTCCTAGTTGCTTTGTGTCATACTAGCAACACCCCATCCTTCAAGCTAAACTACATGCCACTCATATTTCCAAAGCTTACATTTAATTGGTCAGCTAATGTTACTACGTGAGTTTTGAAATGCATGTTCTCCACATTTATAGACATGAGGGAATATTATTTCTCCGTGCACTCTCGTTATCATGGTTTGGCAAAAAACTTTGTATAAAATATATTATGAACCTATCATCTTCCAACTATCCTTATTCCAGGAGCTCCCAATAGGGAGCCTATTTATTGTGTGTAGTTGTGCAAGATTATATTAATGTACGCACCAAATTACACCACACATGAGCTCTCTCACCAGAATCCAGTGATAGCACACAACGGTTTATAGGGAGCCCCTGTTATATTAGAATATCCTCTATATTAAAAGGACAATCTCGCTACTATGTATAGTTTCATGCTTCTCAAATATTCAATGTAATCACAATGAATATGAGGATGCACACATCAGAAGAATATTGCAGACCAGTGCAATGGCTAACAAACATGGCATCGAGGGATTGAGTTCCATTCTAGATGCAATGAAACCCACATGCTCCCCACCTACAGATTCATGTTCAGAATATGATCCTAATTAATGACTATTTTGAGCTCAAGGAGTCAAAGGCAGATGGTATATCTTGTTCACCCAACAAGGTGTCTGTTCTAATTTGACAAGGTTTTATTGGTTGCACGTATCTTGCATTTCTTCTACTCTGTTGCACCGCCATCTTCTTAGTTGACTAATCATATATGTGAAGATGCCATGCCCATCCATTATCAATACCTATTCCATTTGTCGTCATACCATATTTTTTCATTCATATGTTGTTATTTTGTATCATACATCCAAAAGGAAGAGGGTGATTGCAGGACCTGAAAGAGTACAAGCAAAGTCCTTGAAAAAGGTGGTGGTACCGAAGAAATCAGATAGCACTGCACATATATTGGCTATAGAACCAACAACACAAAACCTAGGATATCCCAACTATGATGCTCACTGCTTTGCTATTGTTAGTACCTGTTGTCATGTATCACTGTACTTACATTCACACCTGGTTGATTATGTGACATCGTTGTGCATTATAGCTTGCTTATCCACTGTTCACTCCAAATTATCAGATCTATATTTATGCTTACATTAATCTAGAATAAACCCAATGCTTATGAAGAAGTTTAGCTCTGCATTGTTCTTGTAAGTATCTGTTATCCTTTATCTCTCTTCTTATATTGTTAGCTAGTTGTTCATGTACCATCACTTTGCAGTTTATTTTCCCTTGCCCTCCATTTTCTACACATCAGATCTATATTACTCCTACCAAAATGTTGAATAAAACCATTTCTACTGAAGAAGTTTAGCTATGCATTGCTCGTACCTTTTGCCTATAATCTCCATTTGTTCGCATATTATCACATCTATATTTACTCTTAACAGAATGTAGAATAAAGGCAATGCTCATGAAAAATACTCTGTGGTAAACTTCTTGAATTCACTGGTGCAGCAACACTGGTACAACAAGCAGCTATACAAATGGTTTTTAACCCCTTTCCGCAACGGAGTTCTCAACCATCGCCTTGCTTGTGTGTGAGATAGGGGGTCCTTCCCACACGACCCAAAAACCGTCAGGGATAGGTCCTTCGGTCACACATGCTGGGTAAAATGAGCTCGTGTGCGATCAGGCTAGCCATTGCATACAATTATACAAGCCCAATCATTTCGTTCATAAGTACATCCCATATGGTGAATCCCAGACAAATGTTTTCGTTCGTATGTACATCCCACCCAGTGAACTGATACGTCTCCAACGTATCTATAATTTTTGATTGTTCCATGCTATTATATTATCAACCTTGGATGTTTTATATGCATTTATATGCTATTTTATATGATTTTTGGGACTAACCTATTAACCCAGAGCCCAGTGCCAGTTTCTGTTTTTTTTATTGTTTTAGAATATCGCAGAAAAGGAAAATCAAACGGAGTCCAATTGATCTGAAACTTCACGGAACTTATTTTTGGATCAGAAGAAGCCCAGAAGACTTGGAGTCCATGTAAGGGAAGCTTCGAGGAGGCCACGAGGTAGGGGGGCGCGCCCACCCCCTAGGCGTGCCCTCCACCCTCGTGGGCCCCTCTTGGCTCCCCTGACGTACTTCTTCTGCCTATATATCTCCATATACCCTAAAAACATCAGGGATCACAATAGATTGGGAGATCCGCCGCCAGAAGCCTCCGTAGCCACTGAAAGCCAATCTAGACCCGTTCCGGCACCCTGCCGGAGGGGGCAATCCCTCTTCGGTGTCCATCTTCATCATCCCGGTACTCTCCATGATGTGGAGCGAGTAGTTCTCCCTCGGGGCTGAGGGTATGTACCAGTAGCTATGTGTTTGATCTCTCTCTCTCTCTCTCTCTCTCGTGTTCTTGAGGTGGTACGATCTTGATGTATCGCGAGCTTTGCTATCATATTTGGATCCTATGATGTTTCTTCCCCCCTCTACTCTCTTGTAGTGGATTGAGTTTCCCCTTTGAGGTTATCTTATCAGATTGAGTATTTAAAGATTTGAGAACACTTGATGTATGTCTTGTCGTGCGTATCTGTGATGACAATGGGATACCACATGATTCACTTGATGGATGTTTTGGTGATCAACTTGCGGGTTCCGCCCATGAACCTATGCATAGGGGTTGGCACATGTTTTTGTCGTGATTCTCCGGTAGGAACTTTGGGGCACTCTTTGAGGTTCTATGTGTTGGTTGAATAGATTAATCTGAGATTGTGTGATGCATATCGTATAATCATACCCAGGGATACTTGAGGTGACATTGGAGTATCTTGGGGACATTAGGGTTTTGGTTGATTTGTGTCTTAAGGTGTTATTCTAGTACAAACTCTAGGGCTGTTTGTGACACCTATAGGAATAGCCCAACAGATTGATTGGAAAGAATAACTTTGAGGTGGTTTCGTACCCTACAATAATCTCTTCGTTCGTTCTCCGCTATTAGTGACTTTGGAGTGACTCTTTGTTGCATGTTGAGGGATAGTTATATGATCCAATTATGTTATTATTGTTGAGAGGACTTGCACTAGTGAAAGTATGAACCCTAGGCCTTCTTTCAAAGCATCGCAATACCGTTTACGCTCACTTTTATCATCAGTTACCTTGCTGTTTTTATATTTCAGATTACAAAAACTATTATCTACTATCCATATACCACTTGCATCACCATCTCTTCGCCGAACTAGTGCACCTATACAATTTACCATTGTATTGGGTGTGTTGGGGACACAAGAGACTCTTTGTTATTTGGTTGCAGGGTTGCTTGAGAGAGACCATCTTCATCCTACGCCTCCTACGGATTGATAAACCTTAGGTCATCCACTTGAGGGAAATTTGCTACTGTCCTACAAACCTCTGCACTTGGAGGCCCAACAACGTCTACAAGAAGAAGGTTGTGTAATAGACATCAAGCTCTTTTCTAGTGCCGTTGCTGGGGAGGTGAGTGCTTGAAGGTATATCTTTATATCTTGCAATCGAGTCTTTTAGTTTCTTGTTTTATCACTAGTTTAGTTTATAAAAGAAAACTACAAAAAATGGAATTGAGTTTGTCTCATACGCTTCATCTTTTTAATATCTTTCGTAAGTATGATGGAAAGGAAAATTGTGCTCAAATGTTAGAACAAGAATTATATAGAATGCTTGGCACTAAATATTTGAATGATGAGCATGATTGCAATGTTGTTAGTACAAATTCTTTGAATATCCATGATACTAATGATGATTGCACTACTTATGATGAAAATGTCTCCTATAAACATGTCAATTTTTGTGGAGTACATTGGGTTTGTAAGTACACACCAAATAGGGAAGATATATATTGCAAGAGGCATAAGTACTTAGAAACTAAATTGTTGCAAGAAAGGCTAGATGAATGTGCTAAAAATTTAAATTATCTTGGCCATACTTGTGAACTTTGCAATGAACATGATCATTTCAATACCCAATGCAAATTGTTTCATGATCGTATCGTGTCCAAAAATTGTGATGACTTGATTTCCCTTGCACATAATAATGAACTTAGTTTGCTCTTGGGTTATGAAGAAATGAAATGTATAACTAAGTATATTCCAAATTTTTCCCTTGATAGAGTTCTTCATTTTGATATAGAGGAAATTTATATGTATTGTGCGGTGAATTGCATCGAAAATCCTTATATTGCCAATTACATAAAGAAAAGAAAACAAATAGAGGATGAAGAGAATACTAACGAAAGGGAAGAGACGTCCCAATACCCTTCTATTATTTCTTATGATGAATCAGGTAACGAGGAGGAGCCTCCTATTCAACCAATCTCATTAATAAGGAGCTCCAAAAAGAGGATTGAACCCACACATGGTGTGGTGAAGAAGAAGAAAAGAAAAAGGAAGAGAGGTAAAAAGATATCTCCCCCAAATAATGTTGCTCCTATTACTATTGTGCCTCATGAAAATATAATTGTGAAATATAATGATACTTCTTATAATCTTGAAAATCTTTTTGGCACTTGCTTGGAGGAATATGATAATTGCTATACTATTGGTGCTATCCATACTATTAATGATAAGAGTGATTATGCTTATGATATGAAAAGGCCCAAGCTTGGGGATGCTATGTTTGATGAAGATGATGTTTTTGAGAATATATTTGCTGCAATTAATGTTTGTCCTAAGCTTGGGGATGCTACATTTTAATGAAGATGATATTTTTAGTCTCCCAAGTTTCGATATGCAAATTTATAATGATGATAGCATGCCTCCTACTTATGATGATTATTGTGATGATACTTATGCTATAAAAAGTAGTGATTATATTTATAAAACTTGTCATGATTATGGTTACCCTTTTTCTGAACATTACTCTTTTAATATGGAAACAATTTATAGTATTCGAGTTTCTTATGATACTCCCACTATTCCGATTGAGAAGAAATTTGCTTATGTGGAGAGTAATAAAATTTCTATGCTTGTAGATCATGAAAAGAATGCTTTAGGTGCTGGTTATATTGTTGAATTAATTCATGATGCTACTGAAAATTATTATGAGGGAGGAACTTATGCTTGTATGAATTGCAATAATATCAAGTTTCCTCTCTATGTGCTTAAAGTTTTGAAGTTATGCTTGTTTTACCTTCCTATGCAAGGTTATTCTTGTTCCCACAAGTTGTTTGCTCACAAAATACCTATGCATAGGAAGTGGGTTAGACTTAAATGTGCAAGTCATATTCTTCATGATGCTCTCTTTATGTTACAATTCTTATCTTTTATGTGAGCATCATTGAAATCATCATGCCTAGCTAGGGGCGTTAAACGATATCGCTTGTTTGGAGGCAACCCAACTTTATTTTTGTTCCTTGATTTTTGCTCCTGTTTAGAAATAAATAATTAATCTAGACTCTGTTTAGATGTGGTTTTATGTTTTAATTAGTGTTTGTGCCAAGTAGAACCTTTGGGAAGACTTGGGGAAAGTCTTTGCAATCATGCTGTAAAAAACAGAAACTTTAGTGCTCACGAGATTTGCTACCATTTTTTATTAGAGAGTGATATTTAGTTAATTATTATTGCAGATGATTAATAGAGAAATTTCTCACGTCCAGAATTTTATTTTAGAATTTTTGGGGTTCCAGAAGTTTGCGTTGGTTACAGATTACTACAGACTGTTCTGTTTTTGACAGATTCTGTTTTTCGTGTGTTGTTTGCTTATTTTGATGAATCTATGGCTAGTAAAATAGTTTATAAACTATAGAGAAGTTGGAATACAGTAGGTTTAACACCAATATAAATAAATAATGGGTTCATTACAGTACCTTGAAGTGGTGTTTTGTTTTCTTTCACTAACGGAGCTCACGAGTTTTCTGTTAAGTTTTGTGTTGTGAAGTTTTCAAGTTTTGGGTAAAGATTCGATGGACTATGGAATAAGGAGTGGCAAGAGCCTAAGCTTGGGGATGCACAAGGCACCCCAAGGCAATATTCAAGGACAACCAAGAGCCTAAGCTTGGGGATTCCCCGGAAGGCATCCCCTCTTTCGTCTTCGTTCATCGGTAACTTTACTTGGAGCTATATTTTTATTTACTACATGATATGTGTTTTGCTTGGAGCGTCATTTTATTTTATTTAGTTTTGTTTGCTGTTTGAATAAAATACTAATATCTGAAATTATTAAATGTTAGAGAGTCTTCACATCGTTGCATAATTATTCGACTACTCATTGAGCTTCACTTATATCTTTTGGAGTAGTTTGTCATTGCTCTAGTGCTTCACTTATATCCTTTTAGAGCACGGTGGTGGTTTTATTTTGAAGAAATAATTGATCTCTCATGATTCACTTATATTATTTTGAGAGTCTTTAGAAGATCATGGTAATTTTCTTTGGTTATGAATTTAGTCCTAATATCATGGGCATCCAAGAGGGATATAACAAAAACTATCATATAAAGTGCATTGAATACTATGAGAAGTTTGATGCTTGATAATTGTTTTGAGATATGGAGATGGTGATATTAGAGTCATGCTAGTTGAGTAGTTGTGAATTTGAGAAATACTTGTGTTGAAGTTTGTGATTCCCGTAGCATGCACGTATGGTGAACCGTTATGTGATGAAGTCGGAGCATGATTTATTTATTGATTGTCTTCCTTATGAGTGGCGGTCGGGGACGAGTGATGGTCTTTTCCTATCAATCTACCCCCCTAGGAGCATGCGCATAGTACTTTGTTTCGATAACTAATAGATTTTTGCAATAAGCATGTGAGTTCTTTAGGACTAATGTTGAGTCCATGGATTATACGCACTCTCACCCTTACACCATTGCTAGCCTATCTAGTACTGCGCAACTTTCGCCGGTACCATAAACCCACCATATCCCTTCCTCAAAACAGCCACCATACCTACCTATTATGGCATTTCCATAGCCATTCCAAGATATATTGCCATGCAACTTTCCACCGTTCCGTTATTATGACACGCTTCGTCATTATCATATTGCTTTGCATGATCATGTAGTTGACATCGTATTTGTGGCAAAGCCACCGTTCATAATTCTTTCATACATGTCACTCATGAATCATTGCACATCCCGGTACACCGCCGGAGGAATTCATATAGAGTCATATCTTGTTCTAAGTACCAAGTTGTAATTCTTGAGTTGTAAGTAAATAAAAGTGTGATGATCATCATTATTAGAGCATTGTCCCAATGAGGAAAGGATGATGGAGACTATGATTCCCCCACAAGTCGGGATGAGACTTCGGACGAAAATAAATAAATAAAAGAGGCCAAAGAAGACCAAATAAAAAAAGGAAAAAAAGAGGCCATAAAAAAAGGCCCAAATAAAACAATTTAAAAAAATGAGAGAAAAAGAGAGAAGGGGCAATGCTACTATCCTTTTACCACACTTGTGCATCAAAGTAGCACCATGATCTTCATGATAGAGAGTCTCCTATGTTGTCACTTTGATATACTAGTGGGAATCTTTCATTATAGAACTTGGCTTGTATATTCCAATGATGGGGTTCCTCAAAATGCCCTAGGTCTTCGTGAGCAAGCGAGTTGGATGCACACCCACTAGTTTCTTTTGTTGAGCTTTCATACATTTATAGCTCTAGTGCATCTGTTGCATGACAATCCCTACTCACTCACATTGATATCTATTGATGGGCATCTCCATAGCCCATTGGTACGCCTAGTTGATGTGAGACTATCTTCTCCTTTTTGTCTTCTCCACAACCACCATTCTATTCCACCTATAGGGCTATGTCCATGGCTCCCACTCATGTATTGCGTGAAGTTTGAAAAAGTTTGAGAACATCAAAAGTATGAAACAATTGCTTGGCTTGTCATAGGGGTTGTGCATGATTTAAATATTTTGTGTGGTGAAGATAGAGCATAGCCAGACTATATGATTTTGTAGTGATAGCTTTCTTTAGCCATGTTATTTTGAGAAGACATGATTGCTTTGTTAGTATGCTTGAAGTATTATTATTTTTATGTCAATATTAAACTTTTGTCCTGAATCTTATGGATCTGAATATTCTTGCCACAATAAAGAGAATTACATGGATAAATACGTTAGGTAGCATTCCACATCAAAAATTCTGTTTTTATCATTTACCTACTCGAGGACGAGCAGGAATTAAGCTTGGGGATGCTGATACGTCTCCAACCTATCTACAATTTTTGATTGTTCCATGCTATTATATTATCAACCTTGGATGTTTTATATGCATTTATATGCTACTTTATATGATTTTTGGGACTAACCTATTAACCCAGAGCCCAGTGCTAGTTTCTCTTTTTTTTCCTTGTTTTAGAATATCGCAGAAAAGGAAAATCAAACGGAGTCCAATTGACCTGAAACTTCACGGAACTTATTTTTGGATCAGAAGGAGCCCAGAAGACTTAGAGTCCACGTAACGGAAGCTTCGAGGAGGCCATGAGGTAGGGGGCCGCGCCCACCCCCCTGGGTGCGCCCTCCATCCTCATGGCTCCCCTGACGTACTTCTTCCGCCTATATATCTCCATATACCCTAAAAACATCAGGGAGCACAATAGGTCAGGAGTTCCGCCGCCAGAAGCCGCCGTAGCCACCGAAAGCCAATCTAGACCCGTTTCGGCACCCTGCCGGAGGGGGAAATCCCTCTCCTATGGCCATCTTCATCATCCCGGTGCTCTCCATGACGAGGAGGGAGTTGTTCTCCCTCGGGGCTGAAGGTATGTACCAGTAGCTATGTGTTTGATCTCTCTCTCATGTTCTTGAGGTGGTACGATCTTGATGTATCGCGAGCTTTGCTATCATATTTGTATCCTATGACGTTTCTTGTAATGGATTGAGTTTCCCCTTTGAGGTTATCTTAACGGATTGAGTCTTTAAAGATTAGAGAACACATGATGTATGTCTTGCCGTGCGTATCTGTGGTGACAATGGGATACCATGTGATTCACTTGATGTATGTTTTGGTGATGAACTTTCGGGTTCCGCCCATGAACCTATGCATAGGGGTTGGCACACGTTTTCATTGTGATTCTCTGGTAGGAACTTTGGGGCACTCTTTGAGGTTCTATGTGTTGTTGAATAGATGAATCTGAGATTGTGTGATGCATATCGTATAATCATACCCACGGATACTTGAGGTGACATTGGAGTATCTAGGTGACATTAGGGTTTTAGTTGATTTTTGTCTTAAGGTGTTATTCTAGTACGAACTCTAGGGCTGTTTGCGACACCTATAGGAATAGCCCAACAGATTGATTGGAAAGAATAACTTTGAGGTGGTTTCGTACCCTACCATAATCTCTTTGTTTGTTATCCGCTATTAGTGACTTTGAAGTGACTCTTTGTTGCATGTTGAGGGATAGTTATATGATCCAATTATGTTATTATTATTGAGAGGACTTGCACTAGTGAAAGTATGAACCCTAGGCCTTGTTTCAACGCATTGCAATACCATTTACGCTCACTTTTATCATTAGTTACCTTGCTGTTTTTATATTTTCAGATTACAAAAACTATTATACTATCCATATACCACTTGTATCACCATCTCTTCGCCAAACTAGTGCACCTATACAATTTACCATTGTATTGGGTGTGTTGGGGACACAAGAGACTCTTTGTTATTTGGTTGCAGGGTTGCTTGAGAGAGACCATCTTCATCCTACGCCTCCTACGAATTGATAAACCTTAGGTCATCCACTTGAGGGAAATTTGCTACTGTCCTACAAACCTCTGCACTTGGAGGCCCAACAACGTCTACAAGAAGAAGGTTGTGTAGTAGACATCGTGAACCCCAGAAAAATGTTTCCATTCATATGCACATCCCACATAGTGAATCCCAGAAAAATGTTTTTGTTCGTATGTACATCCCACACAGTGAGTCCCAGACAAATGTTTCCTTTAGTCCGCACATCCCACACGGTGAATCCCAGAAAAACATTTCCGTTCATATCTACATCACACACAATTTTCTATATAGCCTCATATTTGATAGGTGTAACGATCACACACGCTCTACCTCCGTTAACCATTTGCTATATTCAAGTATACCACACATGATTACATGAAGAAAACTGTATGACATTGGGCTATCCATCACACATGCTTTTACTGCTAGAACCATTTGTAAAGTTCCACGAACCATTTAGAAGGTTTATTAGTTTACTTTTAGTAATTCCAATATTAAGCAAATTCACATTTCATATCAAAAAGTTGTTTGCCAAATTCATATCAGGGACATAAATATATTTTAACATCATAGTACGATAGCTACGTGAAAACATCACAATACATCATATAGGTAGTTCACCTTCATAAGCACAATATCACAACAATATATTCATTTCCCTAATCGATCGATGCATGATCAGCCAAGTTCATCTTCTCCACCTCTGCTTTTAGTTCAGTAATAACCTATTTTGCACTGACCAACTAGGAAAGTGCCTCCTCCTTCGCCAACACCATCTTAGCAAAGTCTAATTTAAAAAAATCTGAGCTCAGTGTCCATCTTCCTCTTTTTTCCTGTGCCTTGAAATATTCTTCAACGTTGACAACATTTTCTCTAAGCCTATGTTTGTTCTCTTCCTCATACATGCTCTAGAGCTTTGCTAGGCACATCTTGAAAGACTGTGGCCGCTCTTGATCAACCCACTCCAAGTAAGAGCACTTCCATTCATCCTATAATAATTAAAGCTAAATAAGTAACAATTGTAGGGAAAATGGGTTTCTAGCAACATAGAAAATCACCACATACATATTTTGAAAAACTGAAGAAACATCTTTATTATGACATATCTTCTCAAAAAGACCAATGTGCAAATGAATTAATTGCTATTGAGATAACAACCAAATTTAGGAACATCACAAGTTATAATTAACTTCAACAATGCTACAAGCTCTTAGTCATGTACTATAAATAACAAATTGAAAATTTTATGAGGAAGCTAAATATAACTGCAACAACATAGCGACAATGTTTGGATGGCATCAAATTAATACTAACAGGTGTGTACGTGCACAAATTTAGTAACATAGAACTTATAGCACCAAGGCCCTCCACTATGTAGGCCAAAACCGGTGTCAAAACAACTATTGCTACATTTTGCATCGGTGCCCTGCACTACCAAGCCGATGCGAGAGGAAAAATTCACGGAACCAGACTCCAGAGCACCCAGTTGTTCCGATGCCTAGTTCCTTCGTGCCATAAAGTTTTAATATTTTGCTGCTTAGCTGCTCAGATGTGTGAGCAAAGTTGGCTGCACAAATTGATGAAGCGGTGCCAAATAATTTTCTCAGGGCACCGTTGATGAGATGGCAACATTTTAAGATACTAGGTAGAAACTCTGACTCTGTATTATCACATCCAGAATAATATAACACAGTGACAGTGTCTGAATCACATCTAACAAATGTTTTGTAACAACAAAAGTGGGGCCAACCTTCTCTGCACATGCCAGAAACTTCTTCCCACTGTCCACAGATTCAAAAGCAACTAACATCACGCATGGAGGTCGATGGTGACAACGAGCAGGTAGATATTCAGCCACCCCTCTCTATTTGTTGCAAGTGATGGTCCTAGGGAGCTACAAGAGGAAGAAATGACTAAAATCGGCCCCGGTTTAAAATCCTTTATTCCAAATCATAACCCAAGAGAGCGGAGAGAGGTGTACCGAGATGGTGCAAGAGTCATCATCGTAGGAGGAACCGCTGGAGAGGTCATTGAAGAAGACCATGGCGACCGCGGTGGTCGCATCCAAGGTGACGAGAGTGTGGAAGAAAGCGAGGAAGCGGCTATAGCTTGGGAAGGAAGTAAGGATGGTGGAAACAAGGGAATGTGACTTGTGGTCAGGGAAAAGGTGGCGGGGAGGGGGGAAGAGTTAGATATTTTGGCGGTAGGCAAAAAAATCAGAAGGTGGAGGGAAAGTTTGTATGCGGTGCCGCCGGACACCATTCACTTTGAACAAATGCGTGCATCACAAATGATTCTTCTGCTTTGCACACATGCGATGAGTCTCGCATTCAAATTTTGGTCAAAATTTCCCTGGGTACGGTGCTCATCCACGTCATTGCATAATTTAACATCGCTTGCTAATTTGGGTACACAAAAGATCCTACAGCATGCAGACCGCACTTACCGAATTGAGCAATTTCAGTAATTAAATAGAGCCAGTTGACCTAATCATTGCTCTAACAAAAGGCCAGCGTTATAAACAAAGGCTATGTACACATAATTTTAACAAAGTCACCGACGCGCCACCCTATGCCTTGTCGGTGTAATATGAGATGTCGATGACTTGTCCTGGCGACATGCCGCCGTTGGTGGACTCCGCGTCCCCCAGGTTGAACTCGACCGCGTCATCATCCTCATCCTCGTCCTCAGCGCAGCCCTCAAGGTTGTAGTACTCATAGTAGTGGTTGCGCCAGAGCTCACATTGGTACTCCACCGCTGATTCCTTGACGGACAGGCTCTTCTCTACCTCCTCCTTATCCACGCATAACTCCTCCTCCCAGCACTCCTCGATCTCCGCCGCCTCCTGTATCTCCAGTTCCTGTTTGATGATCTCATGAGGAAGCAGGTGGTCCATAGCGTCAACCGCCTTTTTGGACGTGGGGTGCATACTGGATTCCGAGGAGGCCTGGAATATCTTGGCGTGGGCATCCTCGATCTTGGCGTGGATGTCCTCGACCCGGGCCAGGGCAAAATCGGTGACATGAATGACTTCTTGAGCGCTCTCAGTGTTTTTAGCCACCATCGCAGCAACTGTTCTAGCTGCCATGTCGGCTACCACAAACGCCCTCTCGGCGGATGTGGCAACGCTGTTGGCGTAGGCGGCGTCGCTCTCGGCGGAGGCGGCGGTGCTTGGGGAGGACGTGGTAACCGTATGAGCCCCCACGAAGCGTCTCCCCAGCATCATTCTTTACAAGAAGGGGTTGGGGAATGGGGATCAAGGATTCGTGGATTCGGGGGTGACTAGAACTTGAGCAGATGAAGCCGACGAAGCTTATGGAAGAAGACATAAATATACCCATGAATTTTCGTCACAAATGGTTGCTATAACCAATTGTGTGTGATGTAGTTGATTTTTTGTATTAGCTGTGAAAGATGAATTTGGAGTACAGTGGCAATGGATGGTGTATTAAATGTACGTGAAATTTTTGTACCGTTAACATGCACTAAGACAACTGTCATGTTAAAATTTGAAAATTTTCAGGGTTCATTTAAACTTTTGAAGACATTAACTGAGTTTCTAGACATTTAATGTCCGTAATTCAAATTTGAACTGCATGTACATGCAACAACAAACCATCATGGGGTGGAAAGTCAAATTTGTGTCCTTGTGTGCAAGTTAATTCCATGTGCGGTAAATTGGAAGGAATTTTCGAACATATTGGTGTCACGGTTGGACATATTGAGTACCATGGCTTGTAAATTCCCAAAAATTAAAAATGATCGGAAATACATAAAACCTTCCTTGATGTAATGGCATGGCACCAAGAACCTGTGGTAAAAATATCGGCATGTTTGACAAACGTTTGGACACACCCCCTCACAAACCGGAGCATCTCACAAGAAGACTCGTGGTTCTGAGAAGGAACAATGCATATTTGATGACGAACCGATGGTAGCTTCCTCATATGGCCTTGAAACTTTTTCTACAATTAACATGCACTAATACAATTGTCATGTTAAAATTTGGAAAATTTCACGGGTCATTTGACCTTTTTAAGACATTTAAGTGATTTTCTAGCCATTTAATGACCGTAATTCAAATTTGAACTACATGTACATGCAACAGCTAACCATGATGGTTTGTAAAATCATATTTGTGTCCTCGTGTGCGAGTTAATGCCCTGTGTGCAGTAAATTGGAAAGCATTTTTCCAACATATTGGTGTCACGACTTGGACACAACCATCGAGTACAAGGGCTTTTAAATTCCAAAAAATAAAAAATGATCAGAAATGCATGGAACCTTGCTTGATGTAATGGCATGGCACCAAGGTGCCGTGGTAAACAAATTGGCCTATTTGACGAAAGTTTGGACACACACCCCTCACAAACCGGAGAATCTCACGAGAAGACTCGTGGTTCTGAGAGGGAACAATGCATGTTTGATGACGAACCGGTGGTAGCTTCCTCGTATGGCCTTGAAACTTTTTTATACCGTTAACATGCACTAACACAACTGTCATGTTAAAATTTGAAAAAAATCAGAGGTCATTTGACCTTTTAATACATTTAAGTGATTTTCTAGCCATTTAATGATCATAATTCAAATTTGAACATGTACATGCAACAACTAACCATAATGGTTATCATATTTGTGTCCTCGTGTGCGAGTTAGTGCCCCATGCAGTAAATTGGATGGAATTTTCAAATATATTGGTGTCATAGCTTGGACAGAAACATCGAGTGCCATGGCTTTTAAATTCCCCAAAAAATAAAAATGGTAAGAAATACATGGTACCTTTCATGATGTAATGGCATGGCACGAAGATGTCGTGGTAGAAAAATTGGCCTGTTCGATGAAAGTTTGGACACACACCCCTCACAAACTGGAGCATCTCACGAGAAGACTCGTGGTTCTGAGAGGGAATAATGCATGTTTGATGAGGAACCGACGGTAGCTTCCTTGCATGGCCTCGAAACTTTCTCTACCTTTAACATGCACTAATATAACTGTCATGTTAAAATTTGGAGATTTTCAAGGGGCATTTGACCTTTTTAAGACATATAAGTGATTTTCTAGCCATTTAATGCCCGTAATTCAAATTGAACCACATGTACATGCAACAGCCAACCATCATGGGTTGGAAAAATTATTTGTGTACTACAGTACATTATACAATAATATCATGGTGACACAAAATAAGCATTCGCGCCTAACATTTGGAAAGCAAATGTAAATATCTAGCAAGACTACCGGGCCCCTCACGATTGGCACTCCATTTCTTTCCTTGAGTTATGGAAGGTGAGTGGCGCGGGTAATTAATCAGACACGGTTCTATATTGGAAACCGTCAACGATTAATTTCACACATGACTTTTGCTGCGGGAATCGTGTGTAATTCAAGCTACAGTAGTCGTAAATTCTCGCGACCGGTGTGCGTACTGTTCCCGTCGATCTAGATTCCAGCCGCCAAGAAATACTACCCTGCTCACGTTTTCCCGCCTGCGTTCTAATCTACATCCTCTCCTCGCTCGCCCCCTCTCTCTCACAAAACTCTGGCATGGCGCCGCCGATCTTCCCACACACCGACTGGGAGGCTCCACCCCCCCGAGGACTTTCAGTCACAGAGTAGCAACGAGGAGGACCCCTACGCGTCGCAGGACGAGGTTGTGCCGGACCCCCCCCCCCAACTTTGGAGTGGTTTTGGGGCTAGTACAATCTTTGTCTATAGAAGCTGCTGCCGCCAGCTGAGAAAGCCAGGCAAGTGGCATTCAAGAAGGAGATGGCGGAGGAGGAAGCCATGTACTAGGCAGCCCATGTGTAGCGACCCGACCTCAGACGGTCAAGTCTCTGTGCTTAAGTGTCATCCCTAGATCGGTATTGCTGACACACACAGTACATGAGGATTTATTGTAGACTTTCAATCACACACTTATTTCATCGAGATTCTCAAAAAGAGAACTTATTATAATAATATGGCTGAAGGCCATCCAAATAAGATAACTACGGAAGCTTTAAAGACAAATGAGTCCATCCAACTCCATGGCAAAACTGAGTGCACGACAACAACCTAGCGCACCTTATTCCTCAACTGAAAATTCTCCAACATAATACGTTACAGCCTGTGTAGTTCAGAACATGGAATATGCTGGCAAAATAACACTATAGAGCAATGTACAGAAAAACAACTATCACTACATGCATATATGGCTGGTGGAGGCTCTATGGTTATCATTTATATAAAGCTACTTTTTCCTACAACAAAGGAATATATTTTATTTAACTACAAAGTTTGTTGAAAATATTGAGAAGGTAACCCCAACTCAATCCCCAAAATTAAAAGTTATAACCCGACAAATTAGTTAAGCAAAGTGATGAGATCAACATAATAATTCAAGCACCAGATACTCAAGATGTCCATAACCGGGGACACGGCTAACTATGATTAGTTTGTACACTCTGCAGAGGTTTGCGCACTATTCCCCACAAGACTCGATCTCATCCGTTAAATTTCTCGCACTACATGATGTTTGAGAAACGGATGACCGAGACACAGTCTTTCAAAAGCATTAACTCTTTACGATTGGTAGACAATACCACCTACAGCCCCTACATGGGCTAGTCTACCACTGGAAGAGGTCACACAACATACTCAACTATTCCAGAGCCCATAATGGCTTCTGGCTACACACGGAAGTTTCTAGCAAGAATAACATTATGATTCCTTTGAGCCTAGGTGGCAAACCATAGGATGATCACACGGGTTCCCAGGGATCTCCTTGGACAACACTGGTATATCCCCAGGTGTCCACAACCAGTCCACCCAGATGTGTATTAAAGTAGCCACATTAAGTTAAACCTTAGTTAACAATAACTCTAACATCTTTCATGAATTCTCTCAAAACCAATCCATGTCTACGAGCATAGCATAGTTGTATAAGCATAACGTAGTAACACCAAAGGTTTGAATAAAAAGGCAATAAGTTCCTACCTCATCAACTACTTCCCAAATACCCACATGTTATCCAATCCTACTCATGCAATTAGGGGTAGACTAACGAGCAGCTCGGCTCATTAAGCTCGTACTCGTTAAGCTCGTGCTTGTTAAGGCTCGGCTCATTAAGCTCGTTAAGATTAACGAGCAGAAAACTCTGCTCGGCTCGGCTTGTTTGAAGCTCGTTAAGCTTGTGAGTGCTCGCGAGCGCTCGTTAACAGATTATAATATGTTATGATATACATGACGAATGTGTAGGTATGGTTTTCAAGATGAAATATGGTGACTACAAAAAGAAATGAAGTAGTTTTTTGCCTCATATGTTGATTAGATTAAATAGATGGGCTGAGGTTCTACAAAAAGTTTGTCACATAAGATAAAAATATGTGTTGTGTTGTTACTAATGAGCTTAACGAGCTACTCATGAAACTTGTTAGCTCGCTCGTTAAGCTCGTTAAGTTTAACGAGCTAATATCAATGATTGGCTCTATTCATTAAGAAGCGAGCTACGAGCTTAACGAGCCGAACTATCGAGGGCTCATTAAGCTCACGAGCTACGAGCTTTTGGTCCAGCCCTACATGCAATGTTTGAGGATTGAAACTAATGCATAAAAACTGGGTAATAAAGGGATATGATCAAAGTGTTACTTGCCTTGCTAACGATCGGAAAATCCTAGAGATTCGTAGTAGCAAGCCTCGCACTCTGGAAACTCTATCGTGAACAAACAATAGCTTACATAAGCACTCAAGCATAATAGGCAAAGGTAAAACTCAAAAGAAAAGATCTAAACTAAAAGTTTAAGTGAATAGCTTCGATTTGCAAAAAGAATCAATCAAATCAGAGTTACGAAACTCAAACTACGATAAAAAAAAGTTCGAAAAGAAATCTGCTGGAAACCAAATTTTAGATTTCCAAAAATCATGCTCAAGTTGGTTATCTGGATAGAGGGGAACAAGACTCAGATTTTGGCGTTGGTTTCACTAGATTTGGACAAACGAGCAAAAAGTAGCGAAGGTTTGGAGATCAGGGACTAAACTACGATAAAAGTAATTATGGATAGGTCCCTGTCGGAAATTACAACTAAAAAGAAAAACCTAGCGAATGAACATTCGTTAACATAACCTAACGAACGAATATGCTCGCTAACAGAGAGAATCGGGTGAACATTCGCTAATTAGATTACCTAAAAAATTAAAATTGATCTAACGAAATAAACCAAAAAAACCAGGGCTGGAAAACTGGCGGCGGCGGCTTCCTCCGGCGGGCAGTGGCAGCGCCGTAGGCGGCGTCGGTGGTGGAAGGCCCGGCGGCGGCGGCTAGCGATGAGAGGCGGCAGGCGGTGCGGGCTGGGGAGGAGAGGGCGGCGGGGACGATTATTTAAGAGGGGGCTGCGACTTGGGGAGGGGGTCAGGCGAGGCCGGGGCCGGCTCGGTCTCCGGCGACGTGTGGGAGGCAGACACGGGGAGGCGGCAACGCGAGCGGGCCGGCTGGGCTTTGGCCCAGTCGGTCGAAGATTTTTTTAAATAATTTTGCCAAAATAGAAAAAAAAATTCAAATTCAAAATAAATAAAAATCCTAAAATCCCAAAAACAATTTTCACGGTCCTCTACTAATATTTAGGACAACATGAACATTTTCTAGGGCTAAAATGCAATTTTCCCTAATTTACTCGAATAAATTCTCAAATAAAATTTAAATAAAGCAAATATTTTTATTCAAAATTAAATTTCCATTATTTCCTCTATTTTGAAGAAGTCATATTATCTTCTCTCATTATTTTATTTATTTTGAAATAATTGGAAAAATAATTTCAAACAAAAATCACTTTGATCCAATTTACCAATTTTGAAAATTCAAAATTGGATTTTTATGAAAACCTCCAACTCTCTCAAATGGTCCTTGAGTTGCTTAAGGCCTCTAGGATCAAAATGTCCAAATAAAACCAAATAAAAAAAATGCAAAGAGCATGGATGTATATGATGACCTAATGATTAACATCCAAATTGAAAATTGGGATGTTACAAATCTACCCCCCTTAAGATGAATCTCGCCCTCGAGATTCGGGTTGGCTAGCAAATAGGTGTGGGTGGTCTTTTCGTAGGTCTTCTTCTCGCTCCTAGGTGGCTTCCTCCTCGGTATGGTGGCTCTACTGAAGTTTGCAAAATTTGATGACCTTGTTGCGTATAACTCGGCTGGCAAACTCGAGAATCTTGACGGGTTTCTCCTTGTAGGTTAGGTCACTCTCCAAATGGATTGCTTCCAGGGGCACTGTATCTCTCAGAGGAATATCGGCCATCTCTGCATGGTACTTCCTTAACTGGGAAACGTGAAACACATCATGAACTCCTGACAAACCTTCGGGTAATTCCACCTTGTAGGCCACTACTCCCATACGTTCCAAAACTCGGTATGGTCCTACAAATCTAGGGGCTAACTTTCCCTTGACTCCAAATCGTTTAACTCCTCGCAGTAGTGACACACGAAGATATGCTCTATCTCCGATTTCGTAGGCTACCTCCTTGCGTTTAGTATCAGCATAACTCTTCTGCCTGGACTGAGCTACCTTTAGTCTATCTTGAATTAACTTAACCTTCTCTTCAGACTCTTTGATTAAATCTTGTCCAAACAACTGACAGTCTCCCACTTCATCCCGCATCAATGGTGTCCTGCACCTCCTTCCATACAAGGCTTCGAAAGGGGCCATCTTCAAACTAGCCTGGTAACTGTTGTTATATGAGAACTCTGTATAAGGCAAATTATCGTCCCAACTAGATCCATAATTTAGCGCACAAACTCTCAACATGTCCTCCGGAATCTGATTGACTCTCTTGTTCTGTCCATCTGTCTGTGGATGAAAGGCCGTACTGAACTCTAGCCTGGTACCCAAAGTCTAGTGTAACTGATTCCAAAACTTCGAAGTAAACTGGGTTCCTCTATCTGATACGACGGTCCTCGGAACTCCATGCAGACATACGATCATGGTCATCTATATCTTGGCCAACTTCGAGCTCGTATAAGTGGTTTTCATGGGGATAAAGTGTGCCACTTTGGTCAAGCGATCAACTACTACCCAGACGGAGTCATAACCTGATCTTGTCATGGGTAATCCGATGATAAAATCCATGCCAAGCTTATCCCACTTCCATTTTGGTATCGACATAGGTTGAAGTAATCCTGCTGGCTTCTGATGTTCCGCCTTAACTCTTTGACAGATGTCGCACACGGCTACATACTCGGCAATATCCTTCTTCATACCCGTCCACCAGAAACGTTCATTCAAATCCAAATACATCTTTGTGTTACTGGGATGAATCGAGTATGGCGAGTCATGAGCTTCCTGAAGTATCAACTTCCTGATCTTTGGGTCATTAGGCACATAAATACGATCCTCAAAGCATAAAGTTTCATGTTCATCCTCACGAAAACCCTTGGCTTTTCCTTTACTCATCTTCTCCTTTATCTCAGCAATCTCCTTATTAGTCTTCTGGGCTTCTCGATTCTTTCCCAATAACGTGGACTGTACTTCCAAAGCTGCAACAAACCTCTCGGAACTATCTCCATCCGTAGTTCTCTGAGATCGTCTGTTAACCCCTGCGGTAAACCTCCAGTTACTAGATTATTTACATAACTCTTGCGGCTTAAAGTGTCTGCTACAACATTGGCCTCTCCTGGATGATAGTGTAACTTCATATCATAATCCTTTATGAGCTCCAACCATCTCCTTTGCCTGAGATTCAACTCCTTCTGCGTGAAAATGTACTTCAATCTCTTATGATTCATGTATACATCACAACGGTTTCCAATAAGAAAACGTCTCCAGGTCTTGAGCGCATGCACTATGGTTGCTAAATCCAAATCATGCGTAGCATAATTCAACTCATGAGGTCGAAGTTGTCATGAGGCATATGAAACAACTATCCCGTCTTGCATAAGTACACCTCCAGGTCCCTGGCGAGAAGCATCGCAATAAACCTGGAAATCCTTGCGTATATACGGAAGAATTAGCACCGAGGCTATAACTAAACGTTTCTTCAACTCCTAAAAACTGGCCTCACATTCTTTGGTCCATTTGAACTTGGTGTCCTTCTTCAACAATTCCGTCATGGGATTTGCAATCTTGGAAAAGTTCTCAATGAATCTCCGGTAATATCGTGTGAGTCCAAGAAAACTGCGTATCTCTCCAACTGAGGTGGGTGCCAACCACTCAGTGACAGACTGAACCTTGGTAGGGTCTACTGCTATACCTTCTCCTGATATAACATGTCCAAGAAATCCAACTTCCTTCAACAAAAACTCGCATTTGCTGAATTTGGCATATGCTGATGTTCTCTGAACTTATCGAGAACTAATCGCAAGTGTTGCTTGTGTTCCTCTTCATCATTCAAGTACACCAATATATCATTAATGAACACCACAACAAACTTATCCAGGAACTCCATTAACACATTATTCATCATACTAATAAAATAGGCAAGGGCGTTAGTCAATCCAAAAGACATAATCGTGTACTCATATAGCCCATACCTTGTGGTAAAAGTTGTCTTAGGTATATCCTGTTCTCGGATCTTCAGCTGGTGGTATCCTAACCGAAGATCAATCTTGGAGAATACTTTAGCTCCCTGGAGCTGGTCGTAAAAATCATTTATCATCGGTAGTGGGTACTTGTTCTT
This sequence comes from Triticum aestivum, assembly GCF_018294505.1. Taxonomy (NCBI): domain Eukaryota; kingdom Viridiplantae; phylum Streptophyta; class Magnoliopsida; order Poales; family Poaceae; genus Triticum; species Triticum aestivum. The sequence goes on along the minus strand of NC_057797.1, from coordinate 377,539,007 downwards.
GATCGTCACTTCATTCAATGCATGATAATCAACAACCATTCTCAAAGATCCATCCTTTTTCTCAACTAAGAGCACTAGGGCTCCCCACGGTGATGAACTTGGTTGAATGTAACCTTTCTCCAATAACTCCTTAATTTGCTTCTTAATTTTCTCCAGATCATTCGCGGGCATTCGGTACGGTCTCTTCGATATTGGTCCGGTGCCTTATAATAGTTCTATCAAAAATTCTATATCTCGATCTGGTGGCATGCCTGGTAGTTCCTCCAGGAATATGTGGGGATAATCGTTCACAACTGGCACTTCCTCCTAAACAACTCCCGAAAGTGAACTTACTTGGTTCCTCCTTGGCGCATGCCTAGATACATACTTGATCCTTTTCCCTCAATGGTGGTGTGTAGTATCGACTTACTAGCACAGTCGATGTTTCCTCCATACTTCGATAACCAATCCATACCAAATATTATATCCAATCCTTGTGACTCCAAAATTATTAGGTCCGAGGGAAAAACATGGCTACCAATGGTTAATGGTAACCGATCACACCATCGGCTGGCCATATACTCCGCTCATGGCGAGCTTACTAACATGGGTGACCTAAGGCCTAAGGTTGGCAATTTAAACTTGTCCACAAATCCCCTTGATATGCATGAATGCAATGCACCAGTGTAAAAAATAACGAGAGCAGTAAATGGCTTAATCAAAAACTTACCAATCACCGCGTCAGGCTACTCTTCAACTTCCTCCACATTGATGTGGTTCACCTGACCTCTAGTGAAAGGATTGGGCTTCTTTCTAGAGCTTCCATTGACATTCTTTATCTCACGACATTCATTGATGTAATGTCCAGTCTTCTCGCACTTGAAACAGGTAACGTGACTCAGATCTTTCTTGGCGGGTGTTCCTGGGTTGGAACGGCTCTGATTGCTGCTTCCTCCATTCCCATTTCCATTCTTAGGACCACTGTGGTTATGAGAAATCCCTCCTTTGTGAGTGTGGCCTCCAGGGTTATGATGGTTATGTCCTCCCGAGTTCGGAGCAAAAGGAGGCTTCTGTTGCGCTCCAGAGTTTTACTTCCCCTATCCATACTTCGATTTGCGGTTCTCAATCTGCTGCTCCTTGCCTTCAATCATGAGAGCCCTATCTACCAAGTACTGGTAGTTGGCGAATGTTGCCACCATCAATTGCATACTCAATTCATCGTTCAGCCCCTCCATAAACTTCTCCTGCTTCACGGCATCTGTGGCCACATCATCTAGGGCATAGCAAGCTAACTTGCTGAACTCATCCACGTACTGCCCCATAGTACGATTTCCCTAGCGCAAGTTGTAGAACTCACGCTTCTTCATGCTCATAGCTCCGGTTGAGACATGTGCAGTGCGGAATGCTTGCTGAAACTGATCCCAAGTGACATTAGCCACAGGGAAAGTGGCAGTGTAGTTCTCCCACCATGAGGCTACGGGTCCATCCAGTTGATGTGCGGCAAAGAACACCTTCTCAACATGTGTGCAACCTACGGTGATCAGCTCCCTTCCAATCCTGCGGAGCCAGTCATCAGCAACAATCGGCTCGGTGCTACTAGAGAATACCGACGGATTCAACCTTAGAAAACGGGCTAGGTTGTCAACTGGTGGTGCCAGAGGTGGGTTGTTTTTGTTTTTGTTGTTGTTGTTGCTGGACTAGCAATGACATCAAGGCATTCTGCTGTTGGGTCAACTGAGTGAGCTTCAGTGGAAAGACAAATCCCGGGTCACGTCTCGGAGGCATCTGATAGGTTGAGAGGGGTAAGAACAGAATAGAGTGAGGTCTAAAGATATATCACTACCCATATGCACATGAGACAAACACATTCATTTCACACCACTCAATTCAAACAAGACCATACAATCGATCTAAGCTACCGTTACAAAAGCTCGGACTATTACTATATACATGGGAGAATACTACTAATAATATGGTGGTTGACTAGAAATTTTGATCAGTGGATGACTCCATGATATCTGCTCCAGCTTCATCTTCATAGTTATCATCGTTGTCGGGGTCGGAGTCGGTGTCATCGAGTATGATGTAGTCTTCGGAACGAATGTCCTTTTCAGGTTCGGGATCTCCCATGAATATTCCTAGCTTCTTCTTCAGGTCTTCATTCTTCTCCAGTAATACTGCAATTTCTTCTTCGTATCCATCGCGTGTATACTTGAGTTCCTCTTCTAGCTCCATATTCCTGGTAATCACCTTCTTCATGTCTATCATGTCGGCACACATTTGGTTCTCTTGGCAACGTATGTGCTGGTTTAATTCATGTATGTATGCTGCAATGGATTTATCCCTCCTGGTGCAGATCATCTCCGATTGCTCATCTCGGGTCCACATATCTGGTAGATGGTGTCCTTAACATCCTTGTTGTATACCTCGCCGATGTGTCCAATGGTGACGTGGGCGGCCATGCTCTTTCCTAGACTCCAGGTTGGTGCATCAAAGGAGAACTCGATGGGCTTGGTAGCTGGCGTGAAAGTCCTCCCTAGATCATGAACGCAAATCATCCAACGCTCCTCTTCTGGTAGAGTGGCGATGTAGGTCCCGGTGAAGCTTGGTATGCCGATGCTCAGGTACCTTGTGACTTCCTTCAAGTGTCGTCCGAAAGGGGTTTCATCATCCGGTTGAGTGAACTTGTTCCTTGGGTCTGCCATCTATAGAGTAGAAATGGAGAAGAGTCAGAAATGAGTAGAGAAGAGTATCATGTGGCTTATCCTAGTGGTCGCGTCCTACAGTCAGCGTGTGCTCTGATACCGTCTTGTAGCGACCCGACCTCAGACGGTCAAGTCTCTGTGCTTAAGTGTCATCCCTGGATCGGTATTGCTGACACACAGTACTCGAGGATTTATTGCAGAGTTTCAATCACACACTTATTACATCGAGAGTCTCAAAAAGAGAACTTATTACAATAATATGGCTGAAGGCCATCTAAATAAGATAACTGCGGAAGCTTCAAAGATAAATGAGTCCATCCAACTCCATGGCAAAATTGAGTGCACGACAATGACCTAGCGCACCATACTCCTCATCTGGAAATTCTACAACATAACACGTTGCAGCTTGTGTAGGTCAGCACATGGAATATGCTGGCAAAATAACACTATAGAGCAATGAACAGAAAAACAACTATCACTACATGCATATATGGCTGGTGGAGGCTCTATTGTTATCATTTACATAAAGCTAGTTTTTCCCTACAACAAAGGAATATATTTTATTTAACTACAAAGTGTGTTGAAAACATTGAAAAGGTAACCCCAACTCAATCCCCAAAACTAAAAGTTATAACCCGACAAATTAATTAAGCAAAGTGATGAGATCAACATAATAATTCAAGCACCAGATACTCAAGATGTCCATAACCGGGGACAGGGCTAACCATGATTAGTTTGTACACTCTGCAGAGGTTTGTGCACTTTTCCCCATAAGACTCGATCTCCTCCTTTAAATTGCTCACACTACATGATGTTTGAGAAACGGATGACCGAGACACAGTCTTTCAGGAGCATTAACTCTTTACGATGGGTAGACAGTACCACCTACATCCCCTACATCTGCTAGTCTACCATTGAAAGAGGTCACACAACATACTCAACTATGCGAGAGCCCATAATGGCTTGTGGCTGCACATGGAAGTTTCCGGCATAAATAATATTATGATCCCTTTGAGCCTGTGTGGCAAACCATAGGATGATCACACGGGTTCCCCGGGATCTCCTTGGACAACACTGGTATATCCCTAGGTGTCCACAACCAATCCACCCAGATGTGTATTAAAGTAGCCACCTTAAGTCAAACTTAGTTAACAATAACTCTCACATCTTTCATGAATTCTCTCAAAACCAATCCACGTCTACGACCATAGCATAGCAGTATAGGCATAACATAGTAACACCCAAGGTTTGAATAAAAAGGCAATAGGTTCCTACCTCATAAACTACTTCCCAAATACCCACATGTTATCCAATCCTACTCATGCAATGTTTGAGGGTCAGAACTAATGCATAAAAACTGGGTAATAAATGGATATGATCAAAGTGTTACTTGCCTAGCTAACGATCGGAAAATCCTAGAGATTCGTAGTAGCAAGCCTCGCACTCTGGAAACTCTATCGTGAACAAATAATAGCTTACATAAGCACTCAAGCAGAAGAGGCAAAGGTAAAACTCAAAAGAAAAGATCTAAGTTGAAAGTTCAAGTGAAGATCTTCGATTTGCAAAAAGAAACAATCAATTCGGACTTATGAAACTCAAAGTACGGTCAAAAGAAGTTCGAAAACAAATCTGCTTGAAACCAAATTTTAAATTTCCAAAAATCATGTTCAAGTTGGTTATCTGGATAGAGAAGAACAAGATGAAGATTTTGGTGTTGGTTTCACTGGATTTGGACAAACGAGCAAAAAGTAGCGAAGGTCTGAAGATCAGGGACTAAACTGCGATAAAATTAATTACGGATAGGTCCCTGGCCGAAATTAAAACTAAAAAGTAAAACCTAATGAACGAACATTCGTTAACAGAACCTAACAAACGAATACACTCGCTAAAAGAGAGAATCGGGTGAACGTTCGCTAATTAGAATACCTAAAAAACGATCTAATGAAATAAACCAAAAAAAACAGGGCGGTTTTGCTTCGGTTTTACCGGCTCGGGGTGGGAAAACCAGCGGCGGCTTCCTCCAGCGGGCAGTGGCAGAGGCGTGGGCGGCCGCGGTGGCAGGCGGCACCGGCGGCGGGAGGCGGCTGGCGGCGAGAGGCGGCGGGCGGCGCGGGCTTGGGAGGAGAGGGGCGGCGGGGCCGGCTACTTAAAAGGGAGGGGGGTCGGGCGACGCCGGTGCTGGGTCGGTCTCCTGCTACATGCGGGAGGCGGACACGGGGAGGCGGCGATGCGAGCGGGCCGGCTGGGCTTCGGCCCAGTCGGTCGAAGATTTTTTTAAAATAATTTCGCCGAAACGAAAAAAATTAAAATAAAAATAAATAAAAATCCTAAAATCCAAGAAAGAATTTTCACGATCCTCTACTATTATTTAGGACAACATGAACATTTTTCTAGGGCTAAAATGCAATTTTAAAAGTGCAATTTTTCCCTAATTTACTCGAATAAAATCTCAAATAAAGCAAATATTTTTAATTTAAAATTAAATTTCCATTATTTCCTCTGTTTGAAGAAGTCATATTATCTTCTCTCATTATTTTATTTATTTTGAAATAGTTGGAAAAACAATTTCAAACAAAAATCACTTTGATCCAAGTTACCAATTTTGAAAATTCAAAATTGGATTTTTATGAAAACCTCCAACTCTCTCAAATGGTCCTCGAGTTGCTTAAGGCCTCTAGGATCAAAATGTCCAAATAAAACCAAACTAAAAATGCAAAGAGCACAGATGCATATGATGACCTAATGATTAACATCCGAATTGAAAATTGGGATGTTACACCATGAAACCCGTGTGGCTACCTGGGAAAAGGAGGCGGTGGAGCTTTGGGGGCGGGCGCCTCGACGTTTGGAGAAGGTGTGCAAAGACGATCGGTACTTTGCCAGGAAGGCCAAAGGCGCTAGGTGCCTCATCACTGCGTGAAGGTGGGCTGATAAGCTCCAACGTGCTACCGATGAGGAGCTCCGGTGGTCGCCCAACGAAATGTCAAGAGCGTTCGCGCGCGTCTGCTAGCAAGAGGAAGATCGGCACGTCGAGCACTGTGAGGTGGAGGAGGTGGAGTACTGCCTCTGTGTTGTCAAGCTGCTGTGCACCACAAAGCTATTGCCGAGGGGCTACCGGAGTACTGACCCCCTAAGAAGGGATTATTAGTTTTAGTATTGTTGGTTTTCAATTTTATGCATTGTACATAGTAGTTAAGTATCATCACGTATATGTGGTGATATATATCTATTCTGTGATGAACTAATGATCAATTAACATATATTAGGAATTCCATTTTCTATCTATTTTCGTATACTAATTTGTATCTAGTCGTTATCATCCACATATACAGAATGTAAAGCATATATATACACATTGAAACAGAACAATATATAAGAATAGAAAACAGAGTACACACATTGAAATAGAGCAATATTATGATTTTTGTGAATACATAGCGATGAACATCAAAATGACTCAACAAAATCAAATGCGCCCATGACCAGCAGCGTTACCTACGGTAGCTCTTAGCCCTGCCTAAATTCGTGTAGGCATTCGTCCAAGCGGTCGACACGCTTGTGATACATCTGGATCACGATCTAGAGATCCAAGTATGCTAATTCATCAGAGATCACCAGCTCGAGGATGCGGCGACCATGTTCTTCTACTGCGCCTAGGTGGACACCTGGGCCAAGGAGGCGCTCGAGCCTAGCGACCAGTGCATTAGCATCGAGCGGGCCGCAGACAAGGCAAACGGCACGACCCAGAAGAACAGCGCAGTGGGCATCCAATGCAAGTATGACGTGGACAACCTTTGGTGCAAGATGGTGTAGACGGCCTCTGCCCACTCCTTGCAAGGAATGGGGCTACTGACGGGCAGTATACCCAGCTATGATGCCCTATCAACAGCAGGAAAACGCCCTCTCTTGCTCTACGACACGCCACACCTCTCGCTCTGTGGTGCTCCAATGGTATCGCTATGCGGTAGGCCGTGCCTCTCATTCTACGGCGCTCCAACAGTCTCGATGTGCGGCGAGCTGTAGCCTATCGGCACGGACATGCCTAGCTTGGTCTACAGTGCACCACTGATCATGTTGTGTAACAAGCTGCAACCTCTCGGCACTGACATACCTATCTTGATCCGTCGCGCTGAAGCGTCGTGCACCAAGGGTCTGCTCAACCCTGGCAATGACGCGCAACACGTCATCGTCCATCGTGTTGCAGGGGACACCCTCAGCCTCGGCAGGACGTGGCGCCTTCTTGTGTTCTTCGTCGAGGAGGTTGATGGAAGAGACGATGCTTTGTTAGGTTGGCATGCTTGGAAAAGGTAGAGGGGATATAGGCTACGCTTGTTGCCTCAGTGTGTCGCGCGCCGCCTAGGTTTATGCATAATATCACTGGGTGGCGGCGGGAAACCGATGAGGAAGTGGCGGGAAACGGCGGTGTGTTCATAAAACACCGTCAATTAATTGAAACTTAGCATAGAAGGAACCGCGAACTAGCGTGACGTGTGCGGGGGTTGTGATCCATATACTCATGTGCCCAATAGAGCACACTATGTTGGGGAATGTAGCATGCAATTTCAAAAACTTTCCTACGATCACGCGAGATCTATCTAGGAGATTCATCTAGGGGAAAAGCGGGAAGGAGAGGAGAGGGGAAAGGAAAGGGGGGCCGCGCCCCCTTCTCCTTGTCCAATTCGGACAGCCCATGGGGGGGGGGGTGTGCCTCCCCTTGTGGGCTTCCCTCTCTCTCCCCTATGGCCCATGAAGGTCCAATACTTCCCCTGGGGGTTCCGGTAACCCCTCAATACTACGATAAATATCCGGAACATCCCAAAACCATTCCGGTGTCTGAATACCTTCGTCCAATATATTAATCTTTACCTCTCAACCATTTTGAGACTCCTCATCATGTCCATGATCTCATCCGGGAATCTGAACAAACTTTTGTCACCAAAACACATTACTCATAATACAAATCGTCATCGAACGTTAAGCATGCGGACCCTACGGGTTCGAGAACTATGTAGACATGACAGATACACATCTTCGATCAATAACCAATAGCGGAACCTGGATGCTCATATTGGTTCCTATATATTCTACGAAGATCCTTATTGGTCAAACAGCAACGACAACATACATTATTCCCTTTGTCATCGGTATGTTACTTGCCCGAGATTCGATCGTCGGTATCACGTACCTAGTTCAGTCTCGTTACCGGCAAGTCTCTTTACTCGTTCCGTAATGCATCATCCCACAACTAACTCATTATTCACATTGCTCGCAAGGATTATAGTGATGTGCATTACCGAGAGGGCCCAGAGATACCTCTCCGATACTCGGAGTGACAAATTCTAATCACGATCTATGCCAACCAAACAAACACCTTCGGAGACACCTGTAGAGCATCTTTATAACCACCCAGTTATGTTGTGATGTTTGATAGCACACAAGGTGTTCCTTCGGTATTCAGGAGTTGCATAATCTCATAGTCAGAGGAATATGTGTAAGTCATGAAGAAAGCAATAGCAATAAAACTTAACGATCATTATGCTAAGCTAACGGATGGGTATTGTCCATCACATCATTCTCCTAATGATGTGACCCCGTTCATCAAATGACAACACATGTCTATGCTTAGGTGATACATCTCCAACGTATCTATAATTTTTTATTGTTCCATGCTATTATATTATCTATTTTGGATGTTAACGGGCTTTATTTTACACTTTTATATTATTTTTGGGACTAACCTACTAACCCAAGGCCCAGTGCAAATTGCTGTTTTTTTGCCTATTTCAGTGTTCCGCAGAAAAGGAATATCAAACGGAATCCAAACGGAATGAAACCTTCGGGAGAGTTATTTTTGGAACAAACATGATCCAGAGGACTTGGAGTGGACGTCAAGAAACAACCGAGGAGACCATGAGGCAGGGGGCGGGCCCTCCCCTCTTGTGGGCCCCTCGTGGCTCAACCGACCTACTTCTTCCTCCTATATATACTCATATACCCTGAAAACATCCAGGAGCACCATGAAACCCTATTTCCACCACCGCAACCTTCTGTACCCAAGAGATACCATCTTGGGGCCTTTTCCGGAGCTCCGCCGGAGGGGGCATCGATCACGAAGGGCCTCTACACCAACTACATGGCCTCTTCGATGATGTGTGAGTAGTTTACTTCAGACCTTCGGGTCCATAGTTATTAGTTTGATGTCTTCTTCTCTCTCTTTGGATCTCAATACAAAGTTCTCCTCGATCTTCTTGGAGATCTATTCGATGTAACTCTTTTTACGATGTGTTTGTTGAGATCTGATGAATTGTGGGTTTATGATCAAGTCTATCTGTGAACAATATTTGATTCTTCTTTGAAATATTTTATGTATGATTGGTTATCTTTGCAAGTCTCTTCGAATTATCAGTTTGGTTTGGCCTACTAGATTGATCTTTCTTGCAATGGGGGAAGTGCTTAGCTTTGGGTTCAATCTTGCGGTGCTCAATCCTAGTGACAGAAAGGGAAACGACATGTATTGTATTGTTGCCATCGAGGATAAAAAGATGGGGTTTATATCATATTGCTTGAGTTATTCCCTCTACATCATGTCATCTTACCTAATGTGTTACTCTGTTCTTATGAACTTAATACTCTAGATGCATGCTGGATAGCGGTCGATGTGTTGAGTAATAGTGTAGATGCAGGCAGGAGTCGGCCTACATGTCACGGACGTGATGCCTATATACATGATCATGCCTAGATATTCTCATAATTATTCGCTTTTCTATTAATTGCTCGACAGTAATTTGTTCACCACCGTAATACTTATGCTATCTTGAGAGAAGCCACTAGTGAAACCTATGGCCCCCAGGTCTGTTCTCCATTAAATTAATCTTCCATCAACAAGCTATTTCTATTACCTTTTATTTTGCAATCCTCACTTTTACTCTTTATCGTAAAAATACCAAAAATATTATCTTATCATCTGTATCAGATCTCACTCTCGTAAGTGATCGTGAAGGGATTGACAACCCCTTTATCGCGTTGGTTGCGAGGTTATTATTTGTTTGTGTAGGTATGAGGGACTTGCGTGTGGCCTCATACTGGATTGATACCTTGGTTCTCAAAAACTGAGGGAAACACTTACGCTACTTTGCTGCATCACCCTTTCCTCTTCAAGGGAAAACCAACGCAGTGCTCAAGAGGTAGCAAGAAGGATTTCTGGCGCCATTGCCGGGGAGTCTACGCACAAGTCAAGACATACCAAGTACCCATCACAAACTCTTATCCCTCGCATTACATTATTTGCCATTTGCCTCCCGTTTTCCTCTCCCCCACTTCACCCTTGCCGTTTGATTCGCCCTTCTTCTGTTCATCTTTCCATTTGCTTTGATGTCTATTTTGCTCGTTTGCTTGTCTGGTTGGAATAGTTGTTTATTTATTGCTAAACAGAGAACCTAAGATCCATGGGTCCTCATCCGCTTGCTAATCTTTTTAAGAGATCCAATTATGATGAACCAATTGCTAGTGAGTTTTGTGCACTAGATTATCTTTATGAAGTTTTGCTTGAAATTCGTGAATCTGAAAATTGCGATGAAGTAGTTTATGAAGTGATTCACGATAGCTCCTTGAATGATAAGCATGATTGCAATGATATTATTACAAATTCGATTAATGTCAATTATTTTAATGATTTTCAAAACCCTAAGCTTGGGGATGCTAGTTTTGCTATATCCATTACTTGTTGCAATGATCATGATTGGGGTGATTCTTCTTACAATCTTGAAAATTTATTTAAGCCCCATGATGAATATGAGATTGATAATAATGTTTGCAATAATACTGAAAGTGGGTTTGGAAGAGTGTCAACTTTAGATCCCACATAATTGGATAATATTCAATATTATGAAGTTTTTGATAAAAGTGGGTTTGGAGAGGTCATGACTTTAGTTAATGTTAATCCCACTATTTTGGAAGAGTGTCAACTTTGCATGCATGTGGATCATGTTGAGAATATTTTATATGATAGCTATATTTTTGAATTTGATTATGATCCCACATGTAATTATTATGAGAGGGGGAAATATGGTTGTAGAGATTTTTCATGTTGCTAAATTACCTCTCGTTATGTTGAGATTGTTATTGTTTCTTTCCTCTTCCTTGCATATGCTAGTTTTTGCCTGCTATGATAATTTGTTTTCCTATAAGATGCCTATGCATAGGAAGTATGTTAGACTTAGATGTGTTTGTCATGTGTTTCATGATGCTCTCTTTGTGCTTCAATTCTTGTCTTTCATGTGAGCATCATTCTCTCTCTATCTTCTGTCGTGGTCAGGCTTTGAGTCTTACTTAAGTTCACACCCTGCAACACATGCTAGAGCCCTTTCTTTGACTGATTCATTTTGAACTTGTTCAAAATCTTCTCAAGGTATGTGCTTTTGAAAGTCCTATTAAGCGTCTCAATCTATCTCTATAGATATTGATGCCCAAAATAGAAGTAGCTTCACCAAGGTCTTTTATTGAAAAACTCTTATTCAAGTATGCTTTTATGCTATCCAGAAATTCTACATCATTTCCAATCAACAATATGTCATCCACATATAATATTAGAAATGCTACAGAGCTCCCACTCACTTTCTTGTAAATACAGGCTTCACCATAAGTTTGTATAAAACCATATGCTTTGATCAACACATCAAAGCGTATATTCCAACTCCAAGATGCTTGCACCAGTACATATATGCATCGTTGGAGTTTGGACACTTTGTTAGCACCTTTAGGATCTACAAAACCTTCTGGTTGCACCATATACAACTCTTCTTTGAGACATCCATTAAGGAATGCAGTTTTGACATCCATTTGCTAGATTTCATAAAATGCGGCAATTGCTAACATGATTCGGACAGACTTAATCATCGATACGAGTGAGAAAATCTCATCGTAGTCAACACCTTTGAACTTGTTGAAAACCTTTTGTGACAATTTGAGTTTTGTAGATAGTAACACTACTATCAGCGTCTGTCTTCCTCTTGAAGATCCATTTATTCTCAATGGCTCGCTGATCATCGGACAAGTCAATCAAAGTCCATACTTTGTTCTCATACATGGATCCTATCTCAGATTTCATGGCCTCAAGCCATTTATCGGAATCTGGGCTCATCATCGCTTCCTCGTAGTTCGTAGGTTTGTCATTGTCTAGTGACATGACTTCCAGAACATGATTACCGTACCAGTCTGGTGCGGAACTTGATCTGAAGTTTCATGATCATTATCATTAGCTTCCTCTCTAGTTGGTGTAGGCATCACGAGAACGATTTTCTGTGATGAGCTACTTTCGAATTCGAGAGAAGGTACAATTACCTCATCAAGTTATACTTTCCTCTCACTCACTTCTTTCGAGAGAAACTCCTTCTCTGGAAATGATTCATTCTTAGCAACAAAGATCTTGCCTTCAGATCTGTGATAGAAGGTGTACCCAATAGTTTCTTTTGGGGATCCTATGAAGACGCACTTCTCCGATTTGGGTTCGAGCTTATCTGGCTTAAGCTTTTTCACATAAGAATCGCAACCCCAAACTTTAAGAAACAACATCTTAGGTTTCTTGCCAAATTTAGACAATGCCCTATTTAACGTGAATGCAGTTGTCTCTAATGCATAACCCCAAAACGATAGTGCTAAATCGGTAAGAGACATCATAGGCCGCACCATATCTAATAAAGTATGGCTATGACGTTCGAACACACCATTACGCTGTGGTGTTCCAGGTGGCGTGAGTTGTGAAACTATTCCACATTGTTTTAAATGAAGGCCAAACTCATAACTCAAATATTCGCCTCCGCGATCAGATCGTAGAAACTTTATTTTCTTATTATGATGATTCTCTACTTCACTCTGAAATTCTTTGAACCTTACAAATGTTCCAGACTTGTGTTTCATTAAGTAGATATAACCATATCTTCTCAAATCATCTGTGAAGGTCAGAAAATAACGATACCCGCCGCGAGCCTCAACACTCATCAGACCGCATACATCGGTATGTATTATTTCCAATAAGTCAATGGCTCGCTCCATTATTCCGGAGAACGGAGTTTTAATCATCTTGGTGTCGGGGAACGCAGTAATTTCAAAAACAATATTGAACCCAAAGATAAGCACTTCTCCCATTGCAATAAAAACCAATCTATTTGGCCAAACCAAACCGATAGTTCGAAGAGAATTGCAAAGATATCAAATCATGCACAAAAGAATTCAGAGAAGATTCAAATAATATTCATAGATCATAAATCCACAATTCATCGGATCTAGGCAAACACACCGCAAAGAAGTATTAAATCTGATAGATCTCCAACAACATTGAGGAGAACATGGTATTGAGAATCAAAGAGATAGAAGAAGCCATCTAGCTACTAGCTATGGACCCGTAGGTCTGTGGTAAACTACTCACGCTCCATTGGAAGGGCAATAGAGTTGATGTAGAAGCCCTCCGTGATCGAATCCCCCTCTGGCAAGGTGCCGGAAAAGGTCCCTAGATGGGATCTCATGGGTACAGAAGGTTGCAGTGGTGGAAAAGTGTTTTCGTGGATGCCTCTAGTGGTTTGGGATATTTGGGAATATATAGGCGAAAGAATTAGGTCAGGAGGGCCACAAGGGGCCCCCAAGGGTGGGGGCCCGCCCTACCCCGTGGGCGCGCCCTCCGTCCTTGTGGCCGCCTCGTGGCTCCTTCGACTTCATCTCCAAGTCTCCTGGTTGTCTTCTGGTCCAAGAAAAATCATCGTGAAGGTTTCATTCCGTTTGGATTCCATTTGGTATTCCTTTTCTGCGAAACTGAAAAACTAGGAAAAACATAAACTAGAACTGGGCTCTAGGTTAATAGGTTAGTCCCAAAAATTATATAAAATAGCATATTAATGCAAATAAAACATCCAAAATGGATAATATAATAGCATGGAACAATAAAAAATTATAGATACATTGGAGACGTATCAATGGTGTTAGTCGGGCGGTGGTGGGGCCTCGCTGGAGGAAAAGCTCGATGTGTGGGGGGCTAGAGGGATGGCTGTGGGCGATAGAAGATAGGCAGTGGGGGCAGTTCAGGGGAGGGCCAGGGCCGGTGGTTCGTCCGGCAGCCCATGCGGTGGTCTGTTGGGGAAGAAGCATATGTGAGGAAGAAGAAGGGTTAGGAGATGTAGGATCTTCATCCAACCACCTGAAATGGCCAACTGACCCAAATGATGAAAGTCAGGCGACTTGTATGTAGACATTCCCTTTATATTCAGTACCATCATCCTAGGTGCTTCGTGACGTGCTAGCACTACTCCTCAACCCATCAAGCTAAACAACATGCCACTCATAATTCCAAACATAGTTGATCAAATACAAATCTAATATGATGCTGATATTACTAAAACAGAGAATGTTTAACTTTTCAGCTAATGTTCCTACTTTAGTTTCGATAAGCACGTGCACCACATATAGAGAGACATTAGGTGTAACATCCCAAATTTTCAATTTGGAATGTTATACATTAGATCATCAATGCATATCATATTTCTTTTGCATTTTGGTTGATCCTAGAAATTTTACGCAACTCAATGACCCACGGAGAGAGTTGGGGATTTCGATATTTTCATATTTGAGTTCTCTCAAATTTTGAGAATAGGATCATTTGATTTTATTTATTTTATCATCAATTATTTCTATTACAAAACTATGAGAGAGGGAATAAAATGAATTTCCCAAAATAAAAAAATATTGAGGATTTAATAATAAAATCAAATAAGATTTTAGTTCGTAGTTTTTCGGTGTTTTATTTGATTTAGGAAAAATGTGCGTTTTTCAAAATTGCATTTAGGTCCCAAATAAATGTTCACCCTGTGAGGCTTGATTTTAGAAGCCCGTGAAAATTTATTTCAGAATTTTTGGAGTCCGTTTAGTATTTCTTTTTTTCCTTTTTCCGAGCGGAATATATATATAAAAAAACGCGCCGCACGCCGACTGGGCCAAGGCCCAGCCGACGGCCCACCCTGCCGCCTGCGTATCCCTCCAGGAGACCGGAGCCGCGCCGTGGCCCGAGTCTGGCTCGGGGCCGCCGCCGTGCCACTTCCCCAAGGCAGCACCCCCTCCCTCTCTTAAATACTGAGCCGCCCCGCCGCCCCTCACCTCACCCCGCCCCGCCCTGCCAAGCCGCAGCCGCCCCGCCGCCGCGCGCCGCACGCCGCCGCCACCGCTGCCACTGCTGCGCCGCCCCGCCGCCCCGCATAGCCACCGCCGCCGCCGGAGCCCCGCCCCGCCGCCGGAGTACCTCGCCGGAGGTATAGCCGCCGACGTTCACCGATCCGTTCATTTTAGCGAATGTGTTCACCGGTTAGTTTCTGTTAACGAACGTCCGTTCCATTAACTGTTCGTTAGTTTTCTTTTTCTCGGATTAAATCCGCGATTTATCTGATCCCGATTCCTGATCCGATTTTCGTTTTAGTTTATCTTTTCGCTCGTTTATCGGAATCAGGCGATTCAAGCGCCTAGAGTTTCGTCTCGAAACCCTCTATCCTTTTAACCAACTTAAACAAGATTTTTCTACTGTAAAATTAGCCCTAGATACAGATTACTCGAACGAAGTTGTTTTCTTTCGCCGTTTGACTTTCGTTGCTTTGTTCGATTTGGTTCTTTTTGCCAACCGGAGTTCTTAAGTTGAACCTTTTGGTTATATCTCTTATTTGAGTTTTACCTGTGCATTAGATGAGAACTTATTGCTTGCTCGTTTGTTTGTTTGCGATAGAGTATCCGGAGTGCGCCGCTTGTTACTTCGAATCGCTAGGTTTGCTGGATCATCAGCAAGGCAAGTAACACTTTGATCATACCTTTTTATACTACCCAGTTTTATTGCATTAGATCAATCCTCACACATTGCATGATTAGGATCTAATTAAATTGTGGGATGGGGAGTAGTTGAGGTAGTACCTATTACCTGTTTATTATCAAACCTTTGGGAGTTACTTCCGCGTTTGCTTATTATGCCATGCTATGCTAGTAGACGTGGATTGGGTGAGTGATATCCATGACAGATGTGAGTTTTGTTAATTAATGGTTTATCTAAGGTGGCAACTTAAACACACATCTGGGTGGATTGAGGCACCTGGGTATTCCAGGACTTGCCTGTTTTCTTTTGGACCGCCACCCAGGCTCAAAGGGATCATAAGACTATTCATACTAGAAACTTTCGTGTGCAGCCACAAGCTATTATGGGCTCTAGCATAGTTGACTAAGTTGTGCGAACTCTTACCGTGGTAGACTAGCAGATGTAGGGGATGTAGGTGGTACGGTCTACCCGATCGTAAGGTGCTAGCGCTTCTGAAAGACTATGTCTCGATCATCGTCTTCTCAAACACCATGTAGTGCGAGAAACCAAACGGAGGCGATCGAGTCTTGTGGGGAAAAGTGCGCAAACTTCTGCAGAGTGTAACAAACTAATCATGATTAGCCGTGTCCCCGGTTATGGACATCTTGAGTATCTAGTACCTGGATTATCATGTGAATCTCAACATGTTACTCTAAATTAATTTTGTTGGGTTATGTTTAATGTTGATGCTTAATTGGGATTGAGAATGCTGTCAACCATTCTCAATGTTTAACAACTACCATGATAGTTAAATAAATTTTATTCCTTTGTAGTAGGGAAAAATTGGTTTTTCGCAAAAACATATAACCATAGAGCTTTTCCACCAGCCATATATGCATATAGTATAGCTATTTCATTCCATTACTCTCTATGTGTTACCTTGCCAGCACATTCCATGTGCTGACCCGTTTTCGGGCTGCAACGTTAATGTTGCAGACTTTTCAGACGATGATTAAGGAGTTTTTAGGTCATGGTCCTATACTCAGTGATGTCGTTGGAGTTGATGGACTCACTTATCTTCCAAGCCTTCCGCTGTTATCGTTATTAGATGGCCTTAAGCCATATTTATTGTAATAAGCTTTCTTATGAGACACTCGATGTAATAAGTGTGTGATTGCTACTCTGCTATAAATCCTCCGAGTACTGTGTGGTGTCAGCATTACTGATCCAGGGATGACACCGGAGCATAGAGATCAGACTGTTTGAGGTCTGGTCGCTACAGAGATGGCATCAGAGCACACGCTGACTGTAGGACACGACCACTAAGCTAAAAGACCTAGATCACTATTCACTCTCTTCTTCTCTGACTCCTCATCTTTTCTACTCTTTAGGATGGCGGATGCAAGGAACAAGTTCACACAACCGGATGGAGATACACCCTTTGGACGTCACTTGAAGGAAGTCACAAGATACCTGAACATAAGAGTACCAAGCTTCACGGGAACCTACAATGCCACTTTACCTGAAGAAGAGCGCTGGATGATTCAAGTTAAAGTTCCAGGAAGGACGTTCATGCCAGTCACTGAGCCCATCGAGTTTTCTTTTGATGCACCAACTTGGAGTCTAGGAAAAAGCATGGCAGCTCACATCGCCATGGGACGCATTGGAGAAGTCTACCGCAAGGATCTCAAAGATACTATCTACCAGATTTGTGGGCGCCGAGATGAGCACTGGGAGATGATCAGCACCAGGAATGATAGATCAATCGCAGCTTTTATCCAGGAGCTAAACCAGCACATTCGACGACAGGAGAACCAGATGTGCGCTGACATGATAGATCTGAAGAAGACTAAGACAAGAATCAAGGAACTAGAGGAAGAACTCAAGGCTACACGTGAAGATTATGAAGAAGAAATTGAAGTATTGGTGGAGAAGAATGACGACCTGATCAAGAAGATTGGAATATTTATGGGAGGCCCTACGCCAGTAGATGAAGACGAAGAACCCCAGGAAATTAGCCCGGAAGACTACATCATCATCGACGGCACCGACTCGGAAGCAGATAGTAGCGATGATGACTATGTCGATGAAGCTAGAGCAGATATCATGGAGTCTACAATCGAAGAATATTTCTAGTAGACCACCTCATTAGTAGTAGTAGTCCACCATGTAAATATAGTAGTCCGAGCACTTTTGCGATAGTTAGATCGATCGTATGCCTTTGTTTGATTGATTGAAGTGAATTGTTTGCTTTTGCCTCATGTGCATATGGGTAGTGTTTTCTCTTTATACCCCCTCTATTCTTATATCTCATCTTTTCTAAACCCACAGATGCCTCCGAGACGTGACCCCGGATTTGCTTTCCCACCGGAGCTCACCCAGTTGATCCAGCAGCAGAACACATTGATGCAGTTGCTAGTCCAGAATCAGAATCAGGGGAACAATAACAACAACCCACCACCACCACCACCTGTTGACCACTTAGCCCGTTTTCTTAGGCTGAATCCGCTGGTGTTTTCCAGTAGCACCGAGCCGATAGTAGCAGATGATTGGCTCCGCAAGACAGCTAGGGAGTTGACCACAACAGGATGCACAGATGCGGAGAAGGTGAAGTTTGCTGCACACTAGCTAGAAGGACCCGCAACATCATGGTGGGAGAATTTCACAGCCACCTTCCCAGTCGACACTGTCACATGGGACCAGTTTCAGCAGGCTTTCCATACTGCCCATGTTTCAGCAGGAGCTATGGCCATGAAGAAGCGTGAGTTTCGTAACTTGCGCCAAGGAGGACGGACAGTTGGCCAGTATGTGGAGGAATTTAGTAAGTTAGCACATTATGCCCCAGATGACGTCACTACGGATGCAGCTAAGCAGGAGAAGTTTCTAGAAGGACTAAATGATGAGTTGAGCATGCAGTTGATGGTAGCCACCTTCAACAACTACCAGGAGTTGGTAGATCATGCTCTTATGATTGAAGGGAAGCAGCAGCAAATTGAGAATCGCAAGAGGAAATATGGACAAGGAAAGTACAATTCAGGAGCTCAGCAGAAGCCACGTTTTACCCCTAGACCTGGAGGACATTTTCAGCATACTCATGGAGGAGGTAGCTCGCACAATCACAATGGCACCAAGAATGGTAATGGCAATGGAGGAAGCAATGGCCAGAACCGCACCAACCCCTCAACCCTAGCCAAGAAGGACTTGAACCAAGTCACCTGCTATAAGTGTTCGAAGACCAGACACTATGCCAATGAATGTCCTGAAGGCCAAAATGGCAATGGAAGTTCTGGGAAGAAGCCGAACCCTTTCAATAGGGGACAGGTGAACCACGTTAGCGTGGAGGAGGTTGAAGCTCAGCCCAATGCAGTAATAGGTAAGTTTTTGGTTAATTCATTTACTGCACTCATTCTTTTTGATACTGGTGCATCGCATTCATACATCTCAAAGGGATTTGTGGATAAATACAACCTATCAACCCAAGCCCTTAGGTCACCCATGTTAGTAACCTCGCCTGGAGCAGAATATGTGGCTAGTCTATGGTGTGATCGGTTACCATTAAGGATTGGTAACTATGTTTTTCCCTCAGACCTAATAGTACTGGAATCTCAAGGATTGGATGTGATATTAGGCATGGATTGGTTATCAAAGTATGAAGGGAATATTGAATGTGCTAGTAAGTCAATTTTTCTTACCACCCCAGAAGGGAGAAGGATCAAGTATGTATCCCGGCATGTGCCAAAGAGGACCCAAGTAAATTGCCTAACAGGAGTTGTGCAGGAGGAAGTACCAGTGGTAAGAGATTTCCCTGATGTATTTCCAGAAGAGTTGCCAGGCATGCCACCGGATAGAGATATCGAGTTTTTGATTGAGCTATTGCCAGGCACAGGGCCAATATCAAAGAGACCATATAGGATGCCAGCAAAGGATTTGGTGGAAATTAAGAAGCAGATTAAGGAGTTACTGGATAAGGGATATATTCGCCCAAGTTCTTCACCTTGGGGATCGCCAGTACTTCTAGTGGAGAAGAAGGATGGATCGTTAAGGATGGTTGTTGATTATCGAGGATTGAATGAAGTAACGATCAAGAACAAGTACCCACTACAAATGATCAACGATCTGTTTGATCGATTGCAAGGAGTTAAGGTATTTTCCAAGATCGATCTGTGATCAGGATACCACCAGTTGAAGATTCGAGAATGGGATATTCTGAAGACAGCTTTTACTACCAGATATGGGCTATATGAGTACACCGTTATATCATTTGGTCTGACTAACACACCTGCCTATTTTATGAACATGATGAACAAAGTGTTTATGGAGTTTTTGGATAAGTTCGTCATAGTGTTCATCGATGACATCCTGGTTTACTTGAAGAATGAAGAGGAGCATAAGGAGCATTTGCGTTTGGTACTTGGAAAACTCAGAGAACATCAATTATATGCCAAGTTCAGCAAATGTGAGTTTTGGTTGAAGGAAGTAGGTCCTCGGACATGTTATATCTGGTGAAGGTATAGCAGTAGATCCCGCTAAAGTTGAAACCGTGACCAAGTGGGAAGCCCCAACAACAGTTGGAGAGATCCGGAGTTTTCTTGGATTCGCAGGATACTATCGGAGATTTATTGCGAATTTCTCAAAAATTGCGAAGCCTATGACAGAGTTATTAAAGAAGGATACCAAGTTCATATGGACAAAAGAGTGTGAGGCTAGTTTCCAGGAGTTGAAGAAACATTTGGTTACCTCACCAGTGTTGATTTTGCCAGATCAAACCAAGGACTATGAGGTGTATTGCGACGCTTCACGTCGAGGACTTGGAGCGGTACTTATGCAGGAAGGGAGAGTTGTTTCATATGCCTCAAGACAACTGAAGCCTCATGAGTTAAATTATGCTACGCATGATTTGCAGTTAGCAACCGTAGTGCATGCCTTGAAAACATGGAGGTATTTTCTCATTGGAAATCATTGTGAGGTGTACACGGATCATAAGAGTTTGAAGTACATTTTCACACAGAAGGAGTTAAATCTCAGACAAAGGAGATGGTTGGAGCTTATCAAGGATTATGATATGAAATTGCATTATCACCCCAGAAAGGCTAATGTAGTAGCTGGCGCATTAAGCCGCAAGAGCCATGTCAATACATTAATGACAGGAGAAATACCAAGGGAGTTAGCAGAAAATCTTCGTGAACTATGTTTGGAAATAGTTCCGAGAGGCTATGTAGCAGCATTGGAGATTCAGTCAACTTTGATGGATAGAATCAGAGAAGCTCAGAAAGTTGACAGAGAGATTGCCGCTATAAAGGAGAAACTGAGCAAAGGAAAAGCTAAAGGATTTCGTGAGGATGAACACGACACCCTATGGTTTGAAGACCGTGTTTACGTGCCCAATGACCCGTAGATCAGGAAGTTGATACTGCAAGAGGCACACGACTCACCATATTCGATTCACCCAGGAAACACCAAGATGTATTTGGATTTGAAGGATATTTTCTGGTGGACCAGAATGAAGAAGGATATATCGGAGTATGTAGCAGTTTGTGATGTATGTCAGAGAGTAAAGGCAGAGCATCAGAAGCTAGCAGGATTGTTACAACCATTGCCAATACCTGAATGGAAGTGGGATAGGCTAGGCATGGATTTTATCACGGGATTGCCCAGGACTCGTTCAGGCTATGACTCAATTTGGGTTGTAGTTGATCGATTGACGAAAGTAGCTCATTTCATCCCAGTAAAGACCACTTACACCAGTGCTAAGTTGGCAAAGATATACATGACCAGGATCGTTTGTCTGCATGGAGTTCCAAGGAGTATCATATCAGATAGAGGAACCCAGTTTACCTCAAAGTTCTGGAAGCAGTTGCACGAAACTTTGGGTACCAGGCTAGAATTCAGTACAACTTTTCATCCATAGACAGATGGACAGACCGAGAGAGTCAATCAGATTTTGGAGGATATGCTGATAGCTTGTGCGCTAGATTATGGATCTAGTTGGGACGACAATTTGCCATATGCAGAGTTCTCTTACAACAACAGTTACCAAACCAGTTTAAAGATGGCCCCTTTCGAAGCCTTGTACGGAAGGAGGTGCATGACACCGTTGTCATGGGACGAAGTTGGAGACCGTCAGTTGTTTGGACCTGACTTGATTAAAGAGTCTGAACGGAAGGTGAAGTTGATTCGCGATAGGCTCAAGGTAGCCCAGTCTAGACAGAAAAGTTATGCAGATTCTAAACGCAAGGAGACAGTTTACGAAGTTGGAGATAGAGCTTATCTTCGAGTATCTCCACTTCGGGGAACAAAGCGTTTTGGAGTTAAAGGGAAGTTAGCGCCATGATTTGTAGGACCATATCGAGTTTTGGAGCGTATGGGAGAAGTGGCCTACAAGTTGGAATTTCCCGAAGGATTGTCAGGAGTTCATGATGTGTTCCACGTTCCTTAGCTGAAGAAGTGTCACGCGGAGATGGCTGACATACCGTTGAGAGATACAATGCCTTTGGAAACTATTCAGTTGGATAACGATTTGACCTACGAGGAGAAACCAGTCAAGATTCTCGAGTTTGCCAACCGAGTTACTCGCAGCAAGGTTATCAAGTTTTGCAAAGTTCAGTGGAGCCACCACACGGAGGATGAAGCCACCTGGGAACGCGAGGAAGATTTGCTCAAAGACCACCCTCACCTATTTTCTAGCCAACCCGAATCTCGAGGGCGAGATTCATCTTAAGGGGGTAGGTTTGTAACATCCCAAATTTTCAATTTGGAATGTTATGCATTAGATCATCAATGCATATCATATTTCTTTTGCATTTTGGTTGATCCTAGAAATTCTACGCAACTCAATGACCCACGGAGAGAGTTGGGGATTTCAATATTTTCATATTTGAGTTCTCTCAAATTTTGAGAATAGGATCATTTGATTTTATTTATTTTATCATCAATTATTTCTATTACAAAACAATGAGAGAGGGAATAAAATGACTTTCCCAAAATAAAGAAATATTGAGAATTTAATAATAAAATCAAATAAGATTTTATTTCGTAGTTTTTCGTAGTTTTATTTGATTTAGGAAAAATGTGTGTTTTTCAAAATTGCATTTAGGTCCCAAATAAATGTTCACCCTGTGAGGCTTGATTTTAGAAGCCCGTGGAAATTTATTTCGGAATTTTTGGAGTCCGTTTAGTATTTCTCTTTTTCCTTTTTCCGAGCGGAATATATCTATAAAAAAACGCGCCGCGCGCCGACTGGGACAAGGCCCAGCTGACGGCCCACCCCGCCGCCTGCGTCTCCCTGCAGGAGACCGGAGCCGCGCTGCCGCCCAAGTCTGGCTCGGGGCCGCCGCCGTGCCCCTTCCCCAAGGCAGCACCCCCCTTCCTCTCTTAAATACCGAGCCGCCCTGCCGCCCCTCACCTCACCCCGCCCCGCCGCCCCTCACCTCACCCCACCCCGCCAAGCCGCAGCCGCCCCGCCGCCTGCGCTGCTGCCGCTGCCGCCACGCGCCGCACGCCGCCGCCACCGCTGCCGCTGCTGCGCCGCTCCGCCGCCCCGCATAGCCACCGCCGCCGCCGGAGCCCCGCCCCGCCACCGGAGTACCTCGCCGGAGGTATAGCCGCCGACGTTCACCGATCCGTTCGTTTTAGCGAACATGTTCACCGGTTAGTTTCTGTTAACGAACGTCCGTTTGATTAACTGTTCGTCAGTTTTCTTTTTCTCGGATTAAATCCGCGATTTATCTGATCATGATTCCTGATCCAATTTTCGTTTTAGTTTATCTTTTCGCTCGTTTATCGGAATCAGGCGATTCAAGCGCCTAGAGTTTCGTCTCGAAACCCTCTATCCGTTTAACCAACTTAGACAAGATTTTGCTACTGTAAAATTTGCCCTAGATCCAGATTACTAGAATGAAGTTGTTTTCTTTTGCCGTTTGACTTTCGTTGCTTTGTTCGATTTGGTTCTTTTTGCCAACCGGAGTTCTTAAGTTGAACCTTCTGGTTATATCTCTTATTTAGGTTTTACCTGTGCATTAGATGAGTACTTATTGCTTGCTCGTTTGTTTGTTTGCGATAGAGTATCCGGAGTGTGCCGCTTGTTACTTCGAATCGCTAGGTTTCCCGGATCATCAGCAAGGCAAGTAACACTTTGATGATACCTTTTTCTACTACCCAGTTTTATTGCATTAGATCAATCCTCACACATTGCATGATTAGGATCTAATTAAATTGTGGGATGGGAAGTAGTTGAGGTAGTACCTATTACCTGTTTATTATCAAACCTTTGGGAGTTACTTCCGCATTTGCTTATTATGCCATGCTATGCTAGTAGACGTGGATTGGGTGAGTGACATCCATGACAGATGTGAGTTTTGTTAATTAATGGTTTATCTAAGGTGGCAACTTAAACACTCATCTGGGTGGATTGAGGCACCTGGGTATCCCAGGACTTGCCTATTTTCTTTTGGACCGCCACCCAGGCCCAAAGGGATCATAAGACTATTCATACTAGAAACTTCCGTGTGCAGCCACAAGCTATTATGGGCTCTAGCATAGTTGACTAAGTTGTGCGAACTCTTACCGTGGTAGACTAGCAGATGTAGGGGAAATTTGGCTTTTCGCAAAAACATATAACCATAGAGCTTTTCCACCAGCCATATATACATATAGTATAGCTGTTTCATTCCATTACTCTCTATGTGTTACCTTGCCAGCATATTCCATGTGCTTACCCATTTTCGGGCTGCAACGTTAATGTTGCAGACTTTTCTGATGATGATTAAAGAGTTTTTAGGTCATGGTCCTATACTCAGTGATGCCGTTGGAGTTGATGGACTCACTTATCTTCCAAGCCTTCCGCTGTTATCGTTATTAGATGGCCTTAAGCCATATTTATTGTAATAAGCTTTCTTATGAGACACTCAATGTAATAAGTGTGTGATTGCTACTCTGTTATAAATCCTCCGAGTACTGTGTGGTGTCAGCATTACTGATCCAGGGATGACACCGGAGCACAGAGATCAGACTGTTTGAGTTATGGTCGCTACATTAGGAAGATGCATTCTTTATGCGTTATGGTTCATCATGGGTGGGAAACGGACATTTTATTATCCAAAATATGCTTGCTCTTCTTTAACATCTTCCTATTATATTCTTCTTTAGTAAGTATAATAGCAGTACAATATGTTCCTTGTAGTGAAGATGAGCAGGGACATTTGCAGTCTACAGGTCTATTCGGTCGCTTGTGATGATGCTTTCAACTCTTCGTGTTGGCCTGCCATAATATCCAGGAAATGCTGGGAGTTGTGTCATCTTTGAAAGTTAGACTGATAGTAACAGTATTGCGCCTTCAGTTGAAGAGAGCTGGTATCCGAAGCCTTTCTAGTCATACCTGCAATACTAGCCCATATTTTCCAATATGTGTCCACTTTCTTGATTTTACTCATGATGCTTGGGGTTTTTCCATTATATCTACACTATGATCTGTGTAAGTGTTTTGTGTTGTACTAGCAGTAGTCCACCCTTAAAGCTAAACAACACACCAATCATAATTCCAAAGCTTAATAGTTCAAATACGAATGTGATATGATACTAATATTAGTTAACAGACACACATTTAATTAGTCAGCTAATGCTTCCACTTGAGTTTCCAAATGCATGTGGCCAAATATAGAGAAACGGCAAGGAATTGTATTTTTTTGGGTGCTCTGATTCATCATGGGTGGGCAACCAACATTGTATAAAAAGAAGTGGGATCTCCATAATATGCTTCTTATTCTATTATTTAACATGTTCCTCTTCTATTCATCTTTAATAAGTACAGTATGTTCCTTCACAGGAAGGGGAGCAGGGACATCTGCAATCAACAGGTCTATTGGGCCACTTCTGTTATATGCTTTCAGCAATTTGAGTTGGTCTGCCATAATATCCAGCAAATGGTGGGAGGTGTGTCGCCTTTGAGAGACTAGACTCATAGTAACATTAGTGCAACTTCAGGTGAATAGAGCTGGCCTATATGTGATCGATAGGCTTTCGATTAGTAGTGGCATGCGACAATACAACCCCATATTTTCCAGCCAGTCCCACTTTCCTGATTTATTTATGATACATATGGTGTACCCTTTATCTACACTACGATCGTCCTAGTAGCTTTGTGTCATACTAGCAACACCCCATCCTTCAAGCTAAACTACATGCCACTCATATTTCCAAAGCTTACATTTAACTCGTCAGCTAATGTTACTACACGAGTTTTGAAATGCATGTGCTCCACATTTATAGACATGATGGAATATTATTTCTCTGTGCACTCTCGTTATCATAGTTTGGGAAAAAACTTTGTATACAATATATTATGAACCTATGATCTTCCAACTATCCTTATTTCAGGAGCTCCCAATAGGGAGCCTATTTATTGTGTGTAGTTGTGCAAGATTATATTAATGTACGCACCAAATTACACCACACATGAGCTCTCTCACCAGAATCCAGTGATAGCACACAATGATTTATAGGGAGCCCCTGTTATATTAGAATATCCTCTATATTACAAAGATAATCTCGCTACTATTTATTGTTTCATGCTTCTCAGATATTCAACGTAATCACAATGAATATGAGGATGCACACATCAGAAGAATATTGCAGACCAGTGCAATGGCTAACAAACATGGCATCGAGGGATTGAGTTCCATTCTAGATGCAATGAAACCCACATGCTCCCCACCTACAGATTCATGTTCAGAATATGATCCTAATTAATGACTATTTTGAGCTCAAGGAGTCAAAGGCAGATGGTCTATCTTGTTCACCCAACAAGGTGTCTGTTCTAATTTGACAAGGTTTTATTGGTTGCACGTATCTTGCATTTCTTCTACTCTGTTGCACCGCCATCTTCTTAGTTGACTAATCATATATGTGAAGATGCCATGCCCATCCATTATCAATACCTATTCCATTTGTCGTCATACCATATTTTTTCATTCATATGTTGTTATTTTGTATCATACATCCAAAAGGAAGAGGGTGATTGCAGGACCTGAAAGAGTACAAGCAAAGTCCTTGAAAAAGGTGGTGGTACCGAAGAAATCAGATAGCACTGCACATATATTGGCTATAGAACCAACAACACAAAACCTAGGATATCCCAACTATGATGCTCACTGATTTGCTGTTGTTAGTACTTGTTGTCATGTATGATTGTACTTACATTCACACCCGGTTGATTATGTGACATCGGTGTGCATTATAGCTTGCTTAGCCACTGTTCGCTCCAAATTATCAGATCTATATTAATGCTTACATTAATGTAGAATAAACCCAATGCTTATGAAGAAGTTTAGCTTTGCATTGTTCTTGTAAGTATCTGTTGTCCTTTATCACTATACTTATATTGTTAGCTAGTTGTTCATGTACCATCACTTTGCAGCTTATTTTCCCTTGCCCTCCATTTTCTACACATCAGATCTATATTACTCCTACCAAAATGTTGAATAAAACCATTGCTACTGAAGAAGTTTAGATATGCATTGCTCGTACCTTTTGCCTATGATCTCCATTTGTTCGCATATTATCACTATATTTACTCTTAACAGAATGTAGAATAAAGGCAATGCTGATGAAAAAGACTCTGTGGTAAACTTCTTGAATTCACTGGTGCAGCAACACTGGTACAACAAGCAGCTATACAAATGGTTTTTAACCCCTTTCCGCAACGGAGTTCTCAACCGTTGCCTTGCTTGTGTGTGAGATAGGGGGTCCTTCCCACACGACCCAGAAACCGTCAGGGATAGGTCCTCCGGTCACACATGCTGGGTAAAATGAGCTCGTGTGCGATCAGGCTAGCCGTTGCATACAATTATACAAGCCCAATCGTTTCGTTCATAAGTACATCCCACACGGTGAATCCCAGACAAATGTTTTCGTTCGTATGTACATCCCACACAGTGAACTGATATGTCTCCAAAGTATCTATAATTTTTGATTGTTCCATGCTATTATATTATCAACCTTGGATGTTTTATATGCATTTATATGCTATTTTATATGATTTTTGGGACTAACCTATTAACCCATAGCCCACTGCCAGTTTTTGTTTTTTCCTTGTTTTAGAATATCGCAGAAAAGGAAAATCAAACGGAGTCCAATTGATCTGAAACTTCATGGAACTTATTTTTGGATCAGAAGAAGCCCAGAAGACTTGGAGTCCACGTAAGGGAAGCTTTGAGGAGGCCACGAGGTAGGGGGCGCGCCCTCCACCCTCGTGGGCCCCTCGTGGCTCCCCTAACGTACTTCTTCCGCCTATATATCTCCATATACCCTAAAAACATCAGGGAGCACAATAGATCGGGAGTTCCGCCGCCAGAAGCCTCCGTAGCCACCGAAAGCCAATCTAGACCCGTTCCGGCACCCTGACGCAGGGGGCAATCCCGCTCCGGTGGCTATCTTCATCATCCCGGTACTCTCCATGACGTGGAGGGAGTAGTTCTCCCTCGGGGCTGAGGGTATGTACCAGTAGCTATGTGTTTGATCTCCCTCTCTCGTGTTCTTGAGGTGGTACGATCTTGATGTATCGCGAGCTTTGCTATCATATTTGGATCCTATGATGTTTCTTCCGCCCTCTACTCTCTTGTAATGGATTGAGTTTCCTCTTTGAGGTTATCTTATCGGATTGAGTCTTTAAAGATTTGAGAACACTTGATGTATGTCTTGCCGTGCGTATCTATGGTGACAATGGGATACCACATGATTCACTTGATGGATGTTTTGGTGATCAACTTGCGGGTTCCGCCCATGAACCTATGCATGGGGGTTGGCACACATTTTCGTCGTGATTCTTTGGTAGGAACTTTGGAGCACTCTTTGAGGTTCTATGTGTTGGTTGAATAGATGAATCTGAGATAGTGTGATGCATATCGTATAATCATACCCACGGATACTTGAGGTGACATTGGAGTATCTAGGTGACATTAGGGTTTTGGTTGATTTGTGTCTTAAGGTGTTATTCTAGTACGAACTCTAGGGCTGTGTGTGACACCTATAGGAATAGCCCAACGGATTGATTGGAAAGAATAACTTTGAGGTGGTTTCGTACCCTACCATAATCTCTTCGTTCGTTCTCCGCAATTAGTGACTTTGGAGTGACTCTTTGTTGCATGTTGAGGGATAGTTATATTATCCAATTATGTTATTATTGTTGAGAGGACTTGCACTAGTGAAAGTATGAACCCTAGGCCTTGTTTCAAAGCATTGCAATACCG
The DNA here is from genome assembly GCF_018294505.1 of Triticum aestivum. Classification (NCBI taxonomy): domain Eukaryota; kingdom Viridiplantae; phylum Streptophyta; class Magnoliopsida; order Poales; family Poaceae; genus Triticum; species Triticum aestivum. The sequence goes on along the minus strand of NC_057797.1, from coordinate 377,510,268 downwards.
TTTACGCTCACTTTTCTCATAAGTTACCTTGCTGTTTTTATATTTTCAGATTACAAAAACTATTTTATACTATCCATATACCACTTGCATCACCATCTCTTCGCCGAACTAGTGCACCTATACAATTTACCATTGTATTGGGTGTGTTGGGGACACAAGAGACTCTTTGTTATTTGGTTGCAGGGTGGCTTGAGAGAGACCATATTCATCCTACGCCTCCTACGGATTGATAAACCTTAGGTCATCCACTTGAGGGAAATTTGCTACTGTCCTACAAACCTCTGCACTTGGAGGCCCAACAACGTCTACAAGAAGAAGGTTGTGTAGTAGACATCAAGCTCTTTTCTGGCGCCGTTGCCGGGGAGGTGAGACCTTGAAGGTATATCTGTATATCTTGTAATCGAGTCTTTTAGTTTCTTGTTTTATCACTAGTTTAGTTTATAAAAGAAAACTACAAAAAAATGGAATTGAGTTTGTCTCATATGCTTCACCTTTTTAATATCTTTCGTAAGTATGATGGAAAGGAAAATTGTGCTCAAATGTTAGAAGAAGAATTATATAGAATGCTTGGCACTAAATATTTGAATGATGAGCATGATTGCAATGTCGTTAGTATGAATTCTTTGAATATCCATGATACTAATGATGATTGCACTACTTATGATGAAAATGTCTCCTATAAAAATGTCAATTTTTGTGGAGTACATTGGGTTTGTAAGTACACACCAAATAGGGAAGATAGATATTGCAAGAGGCATAAGTACTTAGAAACTAAATTGTTGCAAGAAAGGCTAGATAAATGTGCTGAAAATTTAAATTATCTTGGCCATACTTGTGAGCTTTGCAATGAACAGGATCATTTCAATACCCAATGCAAATTGTTTCATGATCGTATCGTGTCCAAAAATTGTGATGACTTGATTTCCCTTGCACATCATAATGAACTTAGTTTGCTCTTGGGTTATGAAGAAATGAAACGTATAACTAAGTATATTCCAAATTTTTCCCTTGATAGAGTTCTTCATTTTGATATAGAGGAAATTTATATGTATTGTGCGGTGAATTGCATTGAAAATCCTTATATTGCCAATTACATAAAGAAAATAAAAGAAATAGAGGATGAAGAGAATACTAACAAAAGGGAAGAGACTTCCCAATACCCTTCTATTCTTTCTTATGATGAATCAGGTAACAAGGAGGAGCCTTCTATTCAACCAATCTCATTAATAAGGAGCTCCAAAAAGAGGATTGAACCCACACATGGTGTGGTGAAGAAGTAGAAAATAAAAAGGAAGAGATGTAAAAAGATATCTCCCCCAAATAATGCTGCTCCTATTACTATTGTGCCTCATGGAAATATAATTGTGAAATATAATGATACTTCTTATGATCTTTAAAATCTTTTTGGCACTTGCTTGGAAGAATATGATAATTGCTATACTATTGGTGCTATCCATACTATTAATGATGAGAGTGATTATGCTTATGATATGAAAAGGCCCAAGCTTGGGGATGCTATGTTTGATGAATATGATGTTTTTGAGAATATATTTGCTGCAATTAATGTTTTTCCTAAGCTTGGGGATGCTACATTTAATGAAGATGGTATTTTTTAGTCTCCCAAGTTTCGATATGCAAATTTATAATGATGATAGCATGCCTCCTACTTATGATGATTATTGTGATGATACTTATGCTATAAAAAGTAGTGATTATATTTATAAAACTTGTCATGATTATGGTTACCCTTTTTCTGAACATTACTCTTTTAATATGGAAACAATTTATAGTATTCGAGTTTCTTATGATACTCCCACTATTCCGATTGAGAAGAAATTAGCTTATGTGGAGAGTAATAAAATTTCTATGCTTGTAGATCATGAAAATAATGCTTTAGGTGCTGGTTATATTGTTGAATTCATTCATGATGCTACTGAAAATTATTATGATGGAGGAACTTATGCTTGTATGAATTGCAATAATATCAAGTTTCCTCTCTATGTGCTTAAAGTTTTGAAGTTATGCTTGTTTTACCTTCCTATGCAAGTTGATTCTTGTTCCCACAAGTTGTTTGCTCACAAAATCCCTATGCATAGGAAGTTGGTTAGACTTAAATGTGCTAGTCATATTCTTCATGATGCTCTCTTTATGTTACAATTCTTATCTTTTATGTGAGCATCATTGAAATCATCATGCCTAGCTAGGGGCGTTAAACGATATCGCTTGTTCGGAGGCAACCCAACTTTATTTTTGTTACTTGATTTTTGCTCCTGTTTAGAAATAAATAATTCATCTAGCCTCTGTTTAGATGTGGTTTTATGTTTTAATTAGTGTTTGTGCCAAGTAGAACCTTTGGGAAGACTTGGGGAAAGTCTTTGCGATCATGCTGTAAAAAACAGAAACTTTAGCGCTCACGAGATTTGCTGCCATTTTTTATTGGAGAGTGATATTTAGTTAATTATTTTTGCAGATGACTAATAGATAAATTCCTCACGTACAGAAATTTATTTTAGAATTTTGGGGTCCAGAAGTTTGCGTTAGTTACAGATTACTACAGACTGTTCTGTTTTTGACAGATTCTGTTTTTCGTGTGTTGTTTGCTTATTTTGATGAATCTATGGCTAGTAAAATAGTTTATAACCATAGAGAAGTTGGAATACAGTAGGTTTAACATTAATATAAATAAATAATGAGTTCATTACATTACCTTGAAGTGGTGTTTTCTTTTCTTTCGCTAACGGAGCTCAAGAGTTTTCTGTTAAGTGTTGTGTTGTGAAGTTTTCAAGTTTTGGGTAAAGATTCGATGGACTATGGAATAAGGAGTGGCAAGAGCCTAAGCTTGGGGATGCACAAGGCACCCCAAGGCAATATTCAAGGACAACCAAGAGCCTAAGCTTGGGGATGCCCCGGAAGGCATCCCCTCTTTCGTCTTCGTCCATCGGTAACTTTACTTGGAGCTATATTTTTATTTACCACATGATATGTGTTTTGCTTTGAGCGTCATTTTATTTTATTTAGTTTTGCTTGCTGTTTGAATAAAATACTAACATATGAAATTATTAAATGTTAGAGAGTCTTCACATCATTGCATAATTATTCGACTACTCATTGAGCTTCACTTATATCTTTTGGAGTAGTTTGTCATTGCTCTAGTGCTTCACTTATATCCTTTTAGAGAACAGTGGTGGTTTTATTTTGAAGAAATAATTGATCTCTCATGCTTCACTTATATTATTTTGAGAGTCTTTAGAACAGCATGGTAATTTGCTTTGGTTATGAATTTAGTCCTAATATCATGGGCATCCAAGAGGGATATAATAAAAACTATCATATAAAGTGCATTGAATACTATGAGAAGTTTGATGCTTGATAATTGTTTTGAGATATGGAGATGGTGATATTAGAGTCATGCTAGTTGAGTAGTTGTGAATTTGAGAAATACTTGTGTTGAAGTTTGTGATTCCCGTAGCATGCACGTATGGTGAACCGTTATGTGATGAAGTCGGAGCATGATTTATTTATTGATTGTCTTCCTTATGAGTGGCGGTCGGGGATGAGCGATGGTCTTTTCCTATCAATCTATCCCCCTAGGAGCATGTGCATAGTACTTTGTTTCAATAACTAATAGATTTTTGCAATAATTATGTGAGTTCTTTATGACTAATGTTGAGTGCATGGATTATACGCACTCTCACCCTTCCCCCATTGCTAGCCTCTCTAGTACCGGCAACTTTCGCCGATACCATAAACCCACCATATGCCTTCCTCAAAATAGCCACCATACCTACCTATTATGGCATTTCCATAGCCATTCCGAGATATATTGCCATGCAACTTTCCAGCGTTCCGTTATTATGACACGCTTCGTCATTATCATATTACTTTGCATGATCATGTCGTTGACATCGTATTTGTGGCAAAGCCACCGTTCATAATTCTTTCATACATGTGACTCATGAATCATTGCACATCCCGGTACACCGCCAGAGGCATTCATATAGAGTCATATCTTGTACTAAGTATCGAGTTGTAATTCTTGAGTTGTAAGTAAATAAAAGTGTGATGATCATCATTATTAGAGCATTGTCCCAGTGAGGAAAGGATGATGGAGACTATGATTCCCCCACAAGTCGGGATGAGACTTCAGACGAAAATAAATAAATAAAAGAGGCCAAAGAAGGCCAAATAAAAAAAGGAAAAAAGAGGCCATAAAAAAGGCCCAAATAAAAAAATAAAAAAGAGAGAAAAAGAGAGAAGGGGCAATGCTACTATCCTTTTACCACACTTGTGCTTCAAAGTAGCACCATGATGTTCATGATAGAGAGTCTCCTATGTTGTCACTTTCATATACTAGTGGGAATCTTTCATTATAGAACTTGGCTTGTATATTCCAATGATGGGCTTCCTCAAAATGCCATAGGTCTTTGTGAGCAAGCGAGTTGGATGCACACCCACTAGTTTCTTTTGTTGAGCTTTCATACATTTATAGCTCTAGTGCATCCGTTGCATGGCAATCCCTACTCACTCACATTGATATCTATTGATGGGCATCTCCATAGCCCATAGATACTCCTAGTTGATGTCATACTATCTTCTCCTTTTTGTCTTCTCCACAACCACCATTCTATTCCACCTATAGGGCTATGTCCATGGCTCACACTCATGTATTGCGTGAAGATTGAAAAAGTTTGAGAACATCAAAAGTATGAAACAATTGCTTGGCTTGTCATAGGGGTTGTGGATGATTTAAATATTTTGTGTGGTGAAGATAGAGCATAGCCAGACTATATGATTTTGTAGGGATAGCTTTCTTTGGCCATGTTATTTTGAGAAGACATGATTCCTTTGTTAGTATGCTTGAAGTATTATTATTTTTATGTCAATATTAAACTTTTGTCCTGAATCTTATGGATCTGAATATTCTTGCCACAATAAAGAGAATTACATGGATAAATACGTTAGGTAGCATTCCACATCAAAAATTCTGTTTTTGTCATTTACCTACTCGAGGACGAGCAGGAATTAAGCTTGGGGATGTTGATACGTCTCCAACGTATCTATAATTTTTGATTGTTCCATGCTATTATATTATCAACCTTGGATGTTTTATATGCATTTATATGCTACTTTATATGATTTTTGGGACTAACCTATTAACCCAGAGCCTAGTGCCAGTTTCTCTTTTTTCCTTGTTTTAGAATATCGCAGAAAAGGAAAATCAAACGAAGTCCAATTGACCTGAAACTTCACGGAACTTATTTTTGGATCAGAAGAAGCCCAAAAGACTTCGAGTCCACGTAAGGGAAGCTTAAAGGAGGCCACGAGGTAGGGGGCCACGCCCCCCTGGGCGTGCCCTCCACCCTCGTGGGCCCTTCTTGGCTCCCATGACGTACTTCTTCCACCTATATATCTCCATATACCCTAAAAACATCAAGGAGCACAATAGGTCGGGAGTTCCGCCGCCAGAAGCCTCCGTAGCCACTGAAAGCGAATCTAGACCTGTTCCGGCACCCTGCCGGAGGGGGCAATCCCTCTCCGATGGCCATCTTCATCATCCCGGTGCTCTCCATGACGAGGAGGGAGTAGTTCTCCCTCGGGGCTGAGGGTATGTACCAGTAGCTATGAGTTTGATCTCTCTCTTGTGTTCTTGAGGTGGTACGATCTTGATGTATCGCGAGCTTTGCTATCATATTTGGATCCTATTATGTTTCTTCCCCCCTCTACTCTCTTGTAATGGATTGAGTTTCCCCTTTCAGGTTATCTTATCAGATTGAGTCTTTAAAGATTTGAGAACACTTGATGTATGTCTTGCCGTGCGTATCTGTGGTGACAATGGGATACCATGTGATTCACTTGATGTATGTTTTGGTGATCAACTTGCGGGTTCCGCCCATGAACCTATGCATAGGGGTTGGCACACGTTTTCATCGTGATTCTCTGGTAGGAACTTTGGGGCACTCTTTGAGGTTCTATGTGTTGTTGGATAGATGAATCTAAGATTGTGTGATGCATATTGTATAATCATACCCACGGATACTTGAGGTGACATTGGAGTATCTAGGTGACATTAGGGTTTTGGTTGATTTGTGTCTTAAGGTGTTATTCTAGTATGAACTCTAGGGCTGTTTGTGACACCTATAGGAATAGCCCAATAGATTGATTGGAAAGAATAACTTTGAGGTGGTTTCGTACCCTACCATAATCTCTTCGTTCGTTCTCCGCTATTAGTGACTTTGGAGTGACTCTTTGTTGCATGTTGAGGGATAGTTATATGATCCAATTATGATATTATTGTTGAGAGTGACTCTCCGCTATTAATAACCATTTACGCTCACTTTTATCATTAGTTACCTTGCTATTTTTATATTTTCAGATTGCAAAAACTATTATACTATCCATATACCACTTGTATCACCATCTCTTTGCCGAACTAGTGCACCTATACAATTTACCGTTGTATTGGGTGTGTTGGGGACACAAGAGACTCTTTGTTATTTGGTTGCAGGGTTGCTTGAGAGAGACCATCTTCATCCTACGCCTCCTACGGATTGATAAACCTTAGGTCATCCACTTGAGGGAAATTTTCTACTGTCCTACAAACCTCTGCACTTGGAGGCCCAACAACGTCTACAAGAAGAAGGTTGTGTAGTAGAAATCATGAACCCCAGAAAAATGTTTCCATTCATATGCACATCCCACATAGTGAATCCCAGAAAAATGTTTTTGTTCGTAGGTACATCCCACACAGTGAGTCCCAGACAAATGTTTCCTTTAGTCCGCACATCCCACACGGTGAATCCAAGAAAAACGTTTCCGTTCCTATCTACATCAGACACAATTTTCTATATAGCCTCATATGTGATAGGTGTAACGATCACACACACTCTACCTCCATTAACCATTTGCTATATTCATGTATACCACACACGATTACATGAAGAAAACTGTATGACATTGGGCTGTCCATCACACATGCTTTTACTGCTAGAACCATTTGTAAAGTTCCACGAACCATTTAGAAGGTTTATTAGTTTACTTTTAGTAATTCCAATATTAAGCAAATTCACATTTCATATCAAAAAGTTGTTTGCCAAATTCATATTAGGCACATAAATATATTTTAACATCACAATATGATAGCTACGTGAAAACATCACAATACATCATATAGGTAGTTCACCTTCATAAGCACAATATTCACGGAACCAGACTCCAGAGCACCCAGTTGTTCCGATGCCTAGTTCCTTCGTGCCATAAAGTTTTAATATTTTGCTGCTTGGCTGCTCAGATGTGTGAGCAAAGTTGGCTGCCCAAATTGATGAAGCGGTGCCAAATAATTTTCTCAGGGCACCGTCGATGAGATGGCAACATTTTAAGATACTAGGTAGAAATTGTGACATTGTATTATCACATCCAGAATAACATAACACAGTGACAGTGTCTGAATCACATCTAACAAATGTTTTGTAATGACAAAAGTGGGGCCAACCTTCTCTGCACATGCCAGAAACTTCTTCCCACTATCCACAGATTCAAAAGCAACTAACTTCACGCATGGAGGTCGATGGTGACAACGAGCAGGTAGATCTTCAGCCACCCCTCTCTATTTGTTGCAAGTGATGGTCCTAGGGAGCTACAAGAGGAAGAAATGACTCAAATCGGCCCCGGGTTAAAATCCTTTATTCCAAATCATAACCCAAGAGAGCGGAGAGAGGTGTACCGAGATGGTGCAAGAGTCATCATCGTAGGAGGAACCGCTGGAGAGGTCATTGAAGAAGACCATGGCGACCGTGGTGGTCACATCCGAGGCGACGAGAGTGTGGAAACAAGTGAGGAAGCAGCTATAGCTTGGTAAGGAAGTAAGGATGGAGGAAACAAGGGAAATGTGACTTGTTGTCAGGGAAAAGGTGGTGGGGAGGGGGCAGAGTTAGATATTTTGGCGGTAGGCAAAAAAATCAGAAGGTGGAGGGAAAGTTTGTATGCGGTGCCGCCGGACACCATTCACTTTGAACAAATGTGTGCATCACAAATGATTCTTCTGCTTTGCACACATGCGATGAGTCCGCGCATTCAAATTTTGGTCGAAATTTCCCTGGGTACGGTGCTCATCCACGTCATTGCATAATTTAACATCGCTTGCTAATTTGGGTACACAAAAGATCCTACAGCACGCAGATCGCACTTACCGAATTGAGCAATTTCAGTAATTAAATAGAGCCAGTTGACCTAATCATTGCTCTAACAAAAGGCCAGCGTTATAAACAAAGGCTATGTACGCATAATTTTAACAAAGTCACCGATGCGCCACCCTATGCCTTGTCGGTGTAATATGAGATGTCGATGACTTGTCCTGGCGACATGCCGCCTTTGGTGGACTCCGCGTCCCCCAGGTTGAAGTCGACCGCGTCATCATCGTCATCCTCGTCCTCGGCGTAGCCCTCAAGGCTGTAGTACTCATAGTAGTGGTTGCGCCAGAGCTCACATTGGTACTCCACCGCTGATTCCTTGACGGACAGGCTCTTCTCTACCTCCTCCTTAGCCACGCATAACTCCTCCTCCCAGCACTCCTCGATCTCTGCCGCCTCCTGTATCTCCAGTTCCTGTTCGATGATCTCATGAGGAAGCAGGTGGTCCATAGTGTCAACCACCTTTTTGGACATGAGGTGCATACTGGATTCCGAGGAGGCCTGGAATATCTTGGCGTGGGCATCCTCGATCTTGGCATGGTTGTCCTCGACCTGGGCCAGGGCAAAATCGGCAACAGGAATGACTCCTCGAGCGCTCTCAGTGTTTGCAGCCACCATCGTAGCAACTACTGTAGCTGCCCTGTCGGCTACCACAAATGCCCTCTCGGTGGATGTGGCCACGCTCTTGGCGTAGGCGGCATCGCTCTCGGCGGAGGCGGCGGTGCTCGGGGAGGACGTGGTGACCGTATGAGCCCTCGCGAAACGTCTCCCCAGCATCATTCTTTACAAGAAGGGGTTGGGGAATGGGGATCGGGGATTCGTGGATTCGGGGTGACTAGAACTTGAGCAGACGAAGCCGACGAAGCTTATGGAGGAAGAAATAAATATACCCATGAATTTTCGTCACAAATGGTTCCTATAACCAATTGTGTGTGATGTAGTTGATTTTTTGTATTAGCTGTGAAAGATGAATTTGGAGTACAATGGCAATGGATGGTGTATTAAATGTACGTGAAAATTTTGTACCGTTAACATGCACTAAGACAACTATCATGTTAAAATTTGAAAATTTTCAGGGTTCATTTGACCTTTTGAAGACATTAACTGAGTTTCTAGACATTTAATGTCCGTAATTCAAATTTGAACTGCATGTACATGCAACAACAAACCATCATGGGGTGGAAAGTCATATTTTGTGTCCTTTTGTGCAAGTTAATTCCATGTGCGGTAAATTGGAAGGAATTTTCGAACATATTGGTGTCACAGTTGGACATATTGAGTACCATGGCTTGTAAATTCCCAAAAATTAAAAATGATCGGAAATACATAATACCTTGCTTGATGTAATGGCATGGCACCAAGAACCTGTGGTAAAAATATCGGCATGTTTGACAAACATTTGGACACACCCCCTCACAAACCGGAGCATCTCACAAGAAGACTCGTGGTTCTGAGAAGGAACAATGCATATTTGATGACGAACCGGTGGTAGCTTCCTCGTATGGCCTTGAAACTTTTTCTACAATTAACATGCACTAATACAATTGTCATGTTAAAATTTGGAAAATTTCACGGGTCATTTGACCTTTTTAAGACATTTAAGTGATTTTCTAGCCATTTAATGACCGTAATTCAAATTTGAACTACATGTACATGCAACAGCTAACCATGATGGTTTGTAAAATCATATTTGTGTCCTCGTGTGCGAGTTAATGCCCTGTGTGCAGTAAATTGGAAAGCATTTTCAAACATATTTGTGTCACGACTTGGACACAACCATCATGTACCAGGGCTTTTAAATTCCAAAAAATCAAAAATGATCAGAAATGCATGGAAAGTTGCTTGATGTAATGGCATGGCACCAAGATGTCGTGGTAAACAAATTGGCCTATTCGACGAAAGTTTGGACACACATCCCTCACAAACCAGAGCATCTCACGAGAAGACTCGTGGTTCTGAGAGGGAACAATGCATGTTTGATGACGAACCGGTGGTAGCTTCCTCGTATGGCCTTGAAACTTTTTATACCGTTAACATGCACTAACACAACTATCATGTTAAAATTTGAAAAAAAATCAGAGGTCATTTGACCTTTTAATACATTTAAGTGATTTTCTAGCCATTTAATGACCATAATTCAAATTTGAACATGTACATGCAACAACTAACCATAATGGTTATCATATTTGTGTCCTCGTGTGCGAGTCAATGCCCTATGCAGTAAATTGGATGGAATTTTCAAATATATTGGTGTCACAGCTTGGACAGAAACATCGAGTGCCATGGCTTTTAAATTCCCAAAAAAAATAAAAAATGGTAAGAAATACATGGTACCTTTCATGATGTAATGGCATGGCATGAAGATGTGGTAGAAAAATTGGCCTGTTCGACGAAAGTTTGGACACACGCCCCTCACAAACCGGAGCATCTCATGAGAAGACTCGTGGTTCTGAGAGGGAATAATGCATGTTTGATGTGGAACCGATGGTAGCTTCCTTGTATGGCCTCGAAAATTTCTCTACCTTTAACATGCCCTAATATAACTGTCATGTTAAAATTTGGAAATTTTCAAGGGCATTTGACCTTTTTAAGACATATAAGTGATTTTCTAGCCATTTAATGCCCGTAATTCAAATTGAACCACATGTAAATGCAACAGCCAACCATCATGGGTTGGAAAAATTATTTGTGTACTACAGTACATTATACAATAATATCATGGTGACACAAAATAAGCATTTGCGCCTAACATTTGGAAAGCAAATGTAAATATTTAGCAAGACTACCAGGCCCCTCACGATTGGCACTCCATTTCTTTCCTCGAGGTATGGAAGGTGAGTGGCGTGGGTAATTAATCAGACACGGTTCTGTATTGGAAACCGTCAACGATTAATTTCACACACGACTTTTGCTGTGGGAATCGTGTGCAATTCAAGATATAGTAGTCGTAAATTCTCGCGACCGGTGTGTGTACTGTTCCCGTCGATCTAGATTCCAGCCGCCAAGAAATACTACCCTGCTCACGTTTTCCCGCCTGCGTTCTAATCTACATCCTCTCCTCGCTCGCACCCTCTCTCTCACAAAGCTCTGGAATGGCGCCGCCGATCTTCCGGCACGCCGACAGGGAGGCGCCACCCCCCGAGGAAGTTCAGTCGTAGAGCAGCAACGAGGAGGACCCCTACGCGTCGCTGGACGAGGTTGCACTGGACCCCCCCCCAACTTTGGAGCGGTTTTGTTGCTAGTACATCTTTGTCTATAGAAGCTGCTGCTGCTGGCTGAGAAAGCCAGGCAAGTGGCATTCAAGAAGGAGATGGCGGAGGAGGAAGCCATGTACTAGGCAGCCCATGTGTAGCGACCCGACCTCAGACGGTCAAGTCTATGTGCTTAAGTGTCATCCCTGGATCGGTATTGCTGACACACACAGTACTCGAGGATTTATTATAGACTTTCAATCACACACTTATTACATCGAGAGTCTCAAAAAGAGAACTTATTATAATAATATGGCTGAAGGGCATCCAAATAATATAACTACGGAAGCTTCGAAGACAAATGAGTCCATCCAACTCCACGGCAAAACTGAGTGCACGACAACGACCTAGCGCACCTTATTCCTCATCTGAAAATTCTCCAACATAATACATTGCAGCCTGTGTAGCTCAGAACATGGAATATGCTGGCAAAATAACACTATAGAGCAATGTACAGAAAAACAACTATCACTACATGCATATATGGCTGGTGGAGGCTCTATGGTTATCATTTGCATAAAGCTAGATTTTCCTACAACGAAGGAATATATTTTATTGAACTACAAAGTTTGTTGAAAATATTGAGAAGGTAACCCCAACTCAATCCCCAAAATTAAAAGTTATAACCCGATAAATTACTTAAGCAAAGTGATGAGATCAACATAATGATTCAAGCACGAGATACTCAAGATGTCCATAACCGGGGACACGGCTAACCATGATTAGTTTGTACACTCTACAGAGGTTTGTGCACTATTCCCCACAAGACTTGATCTCATCCATTAAATTTCTCGCACTACATGATGTTTGAGAAACGGATGACCGAGACACAGTCTTTCAGAAGCATTAACTCTTTATGATTGGTAGATAATACCACCTACATCCCCTACATGTGCTAGTCTACCACCGAAAGAGGTCACACAACATACTCAACTATTCCAGAGCCCATAATGGCTTCTGGATGCACACGGAAGTTTCCAGCAAGAATAACATTATGATCCCTTTGAGCCTAGGTGGCAAACCATAGGATGATCACACTGGTTCCCCGGGATCTCCTTGGACAACACTGGTATATCCCCAGGTGTCCACAACCAATCCGCCCAGATGTGTATTAAAGTAGCCACATTAAGTTAAACCTTAGTTAACAATAACTCTAACATCTTTCATGAATTCTCTCAAAACCAATCCATGTCTACGAGCATAGCATAGCTGTATAAGCATAACGTAGTAACACCCAAGGTTTGAATAAAAAGGCAATAGGTTCCTACCTCATCAACTACTTCCCAAATACCCACATGTTATCCAATCCTACTCATGCAACGTTTGAGGATTGAAACTAATGCATAAAAACTGGGTAATAAAGGGATATGATCGAAGTGTTACTTGCCTTGCTAACGATCGGAAAACCCTACAGATTCTTAGTAGAAAGCCTCGCACTCCGGAAACTCTATCATGAACAAACAATAGCTTACATAAGCACTCAAGCATAATAGGCAAAGGTAAAACTCAAAAGAAAAGATCTAAACTAAAAGGTAATATCCTGTGAGTCCAAGAAAACTGTGTATCTCTCCAATTGAGGTGGGTGCCAACCACTCAGTGACAGACTGAACCTTGGTAGGGTCTACCGCTATACCTTCTCCTGATATAACATGTCCAAGAAATCCAACTTCCTTCAACCAAAACTCACATTTGCTGAATTTGGCATATAGCTGATGTTCTCTGAGCTTATCAAGAACTAATCGCAAGTGTTGCTTATGTTCCTCTTCATCCTTCGAGTACACCAATATATCATCAATGAACATCACAACAAACTTATCCAAGAACTCCATGAACACCTTATTCATCATACTCATAAAATAGGCAGGGGCATTACTCAATCCAAAAGACATGACCGTGTACTCATATAGCCCATACCTTGTGGTAAAAGCTGTCTTAGGTATATCCTGTTCTTGGATCTTCAGCTGGTGGTATCCTAATCGAAGATCGATCTTGGAGAATACTTTAGCTCCCTGCAGCTGGTCGTAAAAATCATTTATCATCGGTAGTGGGTACTTGTTCTTGATCTTCACTTCATTCAATGCATGATAATCAACAACCATTCTCAAAGATCCATCCTTCTTCTCAACTAAGAGCACTGGGGCTCCCCACGGTGATGAACTTGGTCGAATGTAACCTTTCTCCAATAACTCCTTAATTTGCTTCTTAATTTTCTCCAGATCATTCGCGGGCATTCGGTACGGTCTCTTCGATATTGGTCCGGTGCCTTATAATAGTTCTATCAAAAATTCTATATCTCGATATGGTGGCATGCCTGGTAGTTCCTCTGGGAATACGTGGGGATAATCCTTCACAACTGGCACTTCCTCCTGAACAACTCCCGAAAGTGAATTTACTTGGGTCCTCCTTGGCGCATGCCTAGATACATACTTGATCCTTTTTCCCTCAAGGGTGGTGAGTAGTATCGACTTACTAGCATAGTCGATGTTTCCTCCATACTTCGATAACCAATCCATACCAAGTATTATATCCAATCCTTGTGACTCCAAAATTATTAGGTCTGAGGGAAAAACATGGCTACCAATGGTTACTGGTAACCGATCACACCATCGGCTGGCCATATACTCTGCTCATGGCGAGCTTACTAACATGGGTGACCTAAGGGCTAAGGTTGGCAATTTAAACTTGTCCACAAATCCCCTTGATATGTATGAATGCGATGCACCAGTGTAAAAAAGAACAAGAGCGGTAAATGGCTTAATCAAAAACTTACCAATCACTACGTCAGGCTGCTCTTCAACTTCCTCCATGTTGATGTGGTTCACCTGACCTCTGGTGAAAGGATTGGGCTTCTTTCTAGAGCTTCCATTGCCATTCTTTATCTCACGACATTCATTGGTGTAATCTCCAGTCTTCTCGCACTTGAAACAGGTAACGTGACTCAGACCTTTCTTGGCGGGTGTTCCTGGGTTGGAACGGGTCTGATTGCTGCTTCCTCCATTCCCATTTCCATTCTTAGGACCACTGTGGTTATGCGAAATCCCTCCTTTGTGAGTGTGGCCTCCATGGTTATGATGGTTATGTCCTCCCGAGTTCGGAGCAAAAGGAGGCTTCTGTTGCGCTCCAGAGTTTTACTTCCCCTATCCATACTTCCATTTGCGGTTCTCAATCTGCTGCTCCTTGCCTTCAATCATGAGAGCCCTATCTACCAGGTCCTGGTAGTTGCCGAATGTTGCCACCATCAACTGCATACTCAACTCATCGTTCAGCCCCTCCATAAACTTCTCCTGCTTCGCGGCATCTGTGGACACATCATCTAGGGCATAGCGAGCTAACTTGCTGAACTCATCCACGTACTGCCCCATAGTACGATTTCCCTGGCGCAAGTTGCGAAACTCATGCTTCTTCATGCTCATAGCTCCGGTTGAGACATGTGCAGTGCGGAATGCTTGCTGAAATAGATCCCAAGTGACATTAGCCACGGGGAAAGTGGCAGTGTAGTTCTCCCACCATGAGGCTGCGGGTGCATCCAGTTGATGTGCGACAAAGCACACCTTCTCAGCATCTGTGCAACCTGCGGTGCTCAGCTCCCTTCCAATCCTGCGGAGCCAGTCATCAGCAACAATCGACTCGGTGCTACTAGAGAATACCGACGGATTCAACCTTAGAAAACGGGCTAGGTTGTCAACTGGTGGTGCCGGAGGTGGGTTGTTGTTGTTGTTGTTGTTCAACTGAGTGAGCTTCGGTGGAAAGACAAATCTGGGTTCATGTCTCGGAGGCATCTGATAGGTTGAGAGGGGTGAGAACAGTATAGAGTGAGGTCTAAAGAGATATCACTACCCATATGCACATGAGACCAACACATTCATTTCACACCACTCAATTCAAACAAGACCATACAATCGATCTAAGCTACCGTTACAAAAGCTCGGACTATTACAATATACATGGGAGAATACTACTAATAATATGGTGGTTGACTAGAAATTTTGATCAGTGGATGACTCCATGATATCTGCTCCAGCTTCGTCTTCATAGTTATCATCGCTGTTGGGGTCGGAGTCGGTGCTGTCGAGTATGATGTAGTCTTCGAAACGGATGTCCTTTTCAGGTTTGGGATCTCCCATGAATATTCCTAGCTTCTTCTTCAGGTCTTCATTCTTCTCCAGTAATACTGCAATTACTTCTTCATATCCATTGCGTGTAGACTTGAGTTCCTCTTCTAGCTCCATATTCTTGGTCATCACCTTCTTCATGTCTATCATGTCGGCACACATTTGGTTCTCTTGGCAACGTATGTGCTGGTTTAATTCCTGTATGTATGCTGCAATGGATTTATCCCTCCTGGTGCAGATCATCTCCCATTGCTCATCTCGGCGTCCACATATCTGGTAGATGGTGTCCTTAAGATCCTTGTTGTATACCTCGCCGATGTGTCCAATGGTGATGTGGGCGGCCATGCTCTTTCCTAGACTCCAGGTTGGTGCATCAAAGAACTCGATGGGCTTGGTAACTGGCGTGAAAGTCCTCCTTGGATCATGAACGCGAATCATCCAACGCTCCTCTTCTGGTAGAGTGGTGGT
Source organism: Triticum aestivum (assembly GCF_018294505.1). NCBI lineage: Eukaryota > Viridiplantae > Streptophyta > Magnoliopsida > Poales > Poaceae > Triticum > Triticum aestivum. The sequence goes on along the minus strand of NC_057797.1, from coordinate 377,494,251 downwards.
GTAGGTCCCGGTGAAGCTTTGTATGCCGATGCTCAGGTACCTTGTGACTTCCTTCAAGTGTCGTCCGAAAGGGGTGTCATCATCCGGTTGAGTGAACTTGTTCCTTGGGTCTGCCATCTATAGAGTAGAAATGGAGAAGAGTCAGAAATGAGTAGAGAAGAGTATCTTGTGGCTTGTCCTAGTGGTCGCATCCTACAGTCAGCGTGTGCTCTGATACCGTCTTGTAGCAACCTGACCTTAGACGGTCAAGTATCTGTTCTTAAGTGTCATCCCTGGATCGGTATTGCTGACACACACATTACTCGAGGATTTATTGCAGAGTTTCAATCACACACTTATTAAATCGAGAGTCTCAAACAGAGAACTTATTACAATAATATGGCTGAAGGCCATCTAAATAAGATAACTACGGAAGCTTCAAAGATAAATGAGTCCATCCAACTCCACGACAAAATTGAGTGCACGACAATGACCTAGCGCACCTTACTCCTCGTCTAAAAATTGTACAACATAACACGTTGCAGCCTGTGTAGGTCAGCACATGGAATATGCTGGCAAAATAACACTATAGAGCAATGAACAGAAAAACAACTATCACTACATGCATATATGGCTGGTGGAGGCTCTATCATTATCATTTACATAAAGCTAGTTTTTCCCTACAACAAAGGAATATATATCTCCCTAATAATAAAGCACGGATTGAGTCTCCGGGTTCACCGTCGTGATGTTTTTACACAGAGGTCCTTGTGGTTTTTAGAAATTAAACCCGCAGTCCATCCACAAAGTAAAAAACTACTCGCTAGGGTATTCCTGCCTCAACTTCCCCTCTGCGCCGCCACACGCGAGAGACGCCCCATCCCAACCACCTAACTCCGTGCCTCCCACCCGAAACCGGCCGCCGCCGATGAGGGCCACGTCGGTGAGGGGGAAATCGTCACCATCGATCCTCTCATCGGTAGGGGGTCAATCTCCGTCAACATCTTCACCAGCACCATCTTATCTCAAACCCTAGTTTTATTTAACTACAAAGTGTGTTGAAAACATTGAGAAGGTCACCCCAACTCAATCCCCAAAATTAAAAGTTATAACCCAACAAATTAATTAAGCAAAGTGATGAGATCAATGTAATAATTCAAGCACCAGATACTCAAGATGTCCATAACAGGGGACAGGGCTAACCATGATTAGTTTGTACACTCTGCAGAGGTTTGCGCACTTTTACCCACAAGACTCGATCTCCTCCATTAAATTTCTTACACTACATGATGTTTGAGAAACGGATGACCGAGACACAGTCTTTCAGAAGCATTAACTCTTTACGATGGGTAGATAGTACCACCTACATCCCCTACATCTGCTAGTCTACCACTGAAAGAGGTCACACAACATACTCAACTATGCGAGGGCCCATAATGGCTTGTGGCTGCACATGGAAGTTTCCAGCATAAATAACATTATGATCCCTTTGAGCCTGGGTGGCAAACCATAGGTTGATCACACGGGTTCCCCGGGATCTCCTTGGACAACATTAGTATATCCCTAGGTGTCCACAACCAATCCACCCAGATATGTATTAAAGTAGCCACCTTAAGTCAAACCTTAGTTAACAATAACTCTCACATCTTTCATGAATTCTCTCAAAATCAATCCACGTCTACGAGCATAGCATAGCAGTATAGGCATAACGTAGTAACACAGGTTTGAATAAAAAGGCAATAGGTTCCTACCTCATAAACTACTTCCCAAATACCCACATGTTATCCAATCCTACTCATGCAATGTTTGAGGGTCGGAACGAATGCATAAAAATTGGGTAATAAAGGGATATGATCAAAGTGTTACTTGCCTTGCTGACGATCGGAAAACCCTAGAGATTCGTAGTAGCAAGCCTCGCACTTCGGAAACTCTATCGTGAACAAATAATAGCTTACATAAGCACTCAAGCATAAGAGGCAAAGGTAAAACTCAAAAGAAAAGATCTAAATTGAAAGTTCAAGTGAAGAGCTTCGATTTGCAAAAATAATCAATCAAATCGGACTTACGAAACTCAAACTACGATCAAAAGAAGTTCGAAAGCAAATCTGCTTGAAACCAAATTTTAAATTTCCAAAAATCATGTTCAAGTGGGTTATCTGGATAGAGGGGAGCAAGACGAAGATTTTGGTGTTGGTTTCACTGGATTTGGACAAACGAGCAATAAGTAGCGAAGGTCTGAAGATCAGGGACTAAACTGCGATAAAATTAATTACGGATAGGTCCCTGGCCAAAATTAAAACTAAAAAGAAAAACCTAATGAACGAACATTCGTTAACAGAACCTAACAAACGAATACGCTCGCTAAAAGAGAGAATCGGGTGAACATTCGCTAATTAGAATACCTAAAAAAACGATCTAACGAAATAAACAAAAAGAAACCAGGGCGGTGTTGCTTCGGTTTTACCGGCTCAGGGTGGGAAAACCGGCGGCGGCTTCCTCCAGCGGGTAGTGGCAGAGGCGGGGGCGGCGGCGGTGGCAGGCGGCACTGGTGGCGGGAGGCAGGACGGCGGCTGGCGGCGAGAGGCGGTGGGCGGCGCGGGCTTGGGAGGAGAGGGGCGGCGGGGCCGGCTACTTAAAAGGGGGGGCGGTGACTTGGGGAGGGGGTCGGGCGAGGCCGGTGCCGGCTCGGTCTCCTGCGACGTGCGGGAGGCGGACACGAGAAGGCGGCGACGCGAGCGGGCCGGCTGGGCTTCGGCCCAGTCGGTCGAAGATTTTGTTTAATAATTTCGCCGAAACGGAAAAAATAAAAATAAAAATAAATAAAAATCCTAAAATCCCAGAAACAATTTTCACGGTCCTCTACTATTATTTAGGACAACATGAATATTTTTCAAGGGCTAAAATGCAATTATAAAAGTGCAATTTTTCCCTAATTTACTCGAATAAAATCTCAAATAACATTCAAATAAAGCAAATATTTTTATTTAAAATTAAATTTCCATTATTTCCTATGTTTTGAAAAAGTCATATTATCTGCTCTCATTATTTTATTTATTTTGAAATAATTGGAAAAATAATTTCAAACAAAAATCAGTTTGATCCAATTTACCAATTTTGAAAATTCAAAATTGGATTTTTATGAAAACCTACAACTCTGTCAAATGGTCCTCGAGTTGCTTAAGGCCTCTAGGATCGAAATGTCCAAATAAAACCAAAATTAAAAGATGCAAAGAGCATAGATGCATATGATGACCTAATGATTAACATCCAAATTGAAAATTGGGATGTTACACCATGAAACCCGTGAGGCTACCTGGGAAAAGGAAGCGGTGGAGCTTTGGGGGTGGGCGCCTCGACGTTTAGAGAAGGTGTGCAAAGACGACAGGTACTTTGCCAGGAAGGCCAAAGGCGCTAGGTGCCTCATCACTGCGTGAAGGTGGGCTGATAAGCTCAAGCGTGCTACCGATGTGGAGCTCCGGTGGTCGCCCAACGAAATGTCAACAGCGTTCGCGCACATTTGCTAGCAAGAGGAAGATCGGCACGTCGAGCACTGTGAGGCGGAGGAGGTGGAGTACTGCCTCCGTGTTGGGAAGCTGCTGCGCACCATAAATCTATTGCCGAGGGGCTACCAGAGTACTGACCCCCTAAGAAGGGATTATTAGTTTTAGTATTGTTGGTTTTCAATTTTATGCGTTGTACATAGTAGTTAAGTATCATCACGTATATGTGGTGATATATATCTATTCTGTGATGAACTAATGAACAATTAACATATAGTAGGAATTCCTTTTTTCTATCTATTTTCGTATACTAATTTGTATCTAGTTGTTATCATCCACATATACAGAATGTAAAGCATATATATACACATTGAAACAGAACAATATATAAGAATAGAAAACAGAGTACACACATTGAAATAGAGCAATATTATGATTGTTGTGAATACATAGCGATCAACATCAAAATGACTCAACAAAATAAAATGCGCCCATGACTAGCAGCGTTACCTATGGTAGCTCTTAGCCCTGCCTAAACTCGTGTAGGCATTCGTCCAAGCGGTCGACACGCTTGTGATACATCTGGAGCACGATCTAGAGCTCCAAGTATGCTAATTCATCATAGATCACCAGCTCGAGGATGCGACGACCATGTTCTTCTACTGCGCCTAGGTGGAAACCTGGGCCAAGGAGGCGCTCAAGCCTAGCGACCAGCGCATTAGCATCGAGCGGGCCGCACACAAGGCGAACAGCACGACCCAGGCGAACGGCGTGGCGGGCATCCAATGCAAGTACGACGTGGACAGCCTTTGGTGCAAGATGGCGTAGACGGCCTCTGCCCACTCCTTGCGAGGAATGGGGCTACTGACGGGCAGTATACCCAGCTATGATGCCCTATCAACAGCAGGAAAACGCTAATGGATCCGCTCCTGCTCTACGACACGCCACACCTCTCGCTCTGCGGTGCTCCAATGGTATCGCTGTGCGGCAGGCCGTGCCTCTCGTTCTACGATGCTCCAACAGTCTTGATGTGCGGCGAGCTGTATCCTATCGGCACAGACGTGCCTAGCTTGGTCTACAGTGCATCACTGATCATGTTGTGTAACGAGATGCAACCTCTCGGCACTGACATACCTATCTTGATCCGTCGCGCTGAAGCGTCGTGCACCAAGGGTCTGCTCAACCCTGGCAATGACGCGTAACACATCGTTGTCCATCGCGTTGCAGGGGACACCCTCAGCCTCGGCAGGACATGGCGCGTTCTCGTTTTCCTCGTCGAAGAGGTTGATGGAAGAGGCGGCGCTTCAGTAGGTTGGCATGCTTGGAAAAGGTAGAGGGGATATAGGCTACGCTTGTTGCCTCGGTGTGTCACGCGCCGCCTAGGTTTATGCACAATATCACTGGGTGGCAGCGGGAAACCGATGAGGAAGTGGCGGGAAACGGTGGCGTGTTCATAAAACACCGTCAATTAATGGAAACTTAGCATAGAAGGAACCGCGAACTAGCACGACGCGTGCGGGCACATTGCTCGCCCAAGGTTGTGATCCATATACTCGTGTGCCCAATAGAGCACACTATGTTGGGGAACATAGCATGCAATTTCAAAAAATTTCCTACGATCACGCGAGATCTATCTACGAGATTCATCTAGGGGAAAAGCGGGAAGGAGAGGAGAGGGGAAAGGAAAGGGGGGCCGCGCCCCCTTCTCCTTGTCCAATTCAGACAGCCCATGGGGGGCGTGTGCCTCCCCTTGTGGGCTTCCCTCTCTCTCCCCTATGGCCCATGAAGGTCCAATACTTCCCTGGGGGATTCTGGTAACCCCTCGATACTCCGATAAATATCGGGAACGTCCCAAAACCATTCCGGTGTCCGAATACCTTCGTCCAATATATTAATCTTTACCTCTCGACCATTTCGAGACTCTTCATCATGTCCATGATCTCATCCGGGACTCCGAACAAACTTTTGTCACCGAAAGACATAACTCATAATACAAATAGTCATCGAATGTTAAGCGTGCGGACCCTATGGGTTCGAGAACTATGTAGACATGACCGAGACACATCTCCGATCAATAACCAATAGCGGAACCTGGATGCTCATATTGGTTCCTATATATTCTACGAAGATCTTTATTGGTCAAACCACAATGACAACATACGTTATTCCCTTTGTCATCGGTATGTTACTTGCCCGAGATTCGATGGTCGGTATCATCGTACCTAGTTCAGTCTCGTTACCGGCAAATCTCTTTACTCGTTCCGTAATGAATCATCCCACAACTAACTCATTATTCATATTGCTTGCAAGGCTTATAATGATGTGCATTACCGAGAGGGCCCAGAGATACCTCTCCGATACTCGGAGTGACAAATTCTAATCTCGATCTATGCCAACCAAACAAACACCTTCGGAGACACCTGTAGAGCATTTTTATAACCACCCAGTTACGTTGTGACGTTTGATAGCACACAAGGTGTTCCTTCGGTATTCAGGAGTTGCATAATCTCATAGTCAGAGGAATATGTATAAGTCATGAAGAAAGCAATAGCATAAAACTTAACGATCATTATGCTAAGCTAACGGATGGGTCTTGTCCATCACATCATTCTCCTAAAGATGTGATCCTGTTCATCAAATGACAACACATGTCTACGCTTAGGTGATACATCTCCAATGTATCTATAATTTTTGATTGTTCCATGCTATTATATTATCTATTTTGGATGTTAATGGGCTTTATTTTGCACTTTTATATTATTTTTGGGACTAACCTACTAACCCAAGGCCCAGTGCAAATTGCTGATTTTTTGCCTATTTCAGTGTTTCGCAGAAAAGGAATATCAACGGAATCCAAACGGAATGAAACCTTCAGGAGAGTTATTTTTGGAACAAACGTGATCCAGAGGACTTAGTGTGGACGTCAAGAAACAACCGAGGAGGCCACGAGGCAGGGGGCGGGCCCTCCCCTCTCATGGGCCCCTCGTGGCTCGACTGACCTACTTCTTCCTCCTATATATCCTCATATACCCTGAAAACATCCAGGAGCACCATGAAACCCTATTTCCACCACCGCAACCTTCTATACACAAGAGATACCATCTTGGGGCCTTTTCCGGAGCTCCGCCGGAGGGGGCATCGATCACGAACGGCCTCTACACCAACTACATGGCCTCTTCGATGATGTGTGAGTAGTTTACTTCAGACCTTCGGGTCCATAGTTATTAGCTAGATGGCTTCTTATCTCTCTTTGGATCTCAATACAAAGTTATCCTCGATCTTCTTGGAGATCTATTCGATGTAACTCTTTTTGCGATGTGTTTGTCGAGATCTGATGAATTGTGGGTTTATGATCAAGTCTATCTATGAACAATATTTGATTCTTCTTTGAAATCTTTTATGTATGATTGGTTATCTTTGCAAGTCTCTTCGAATTATCAGTTTGGTTTGGCCTACTAGATTGATCTTTCTCGCAATGGGGGAAGTGCTTAGCTTTGGTATCAATCTTGCGGTGCTCGATCCCAGTGACAGAAAGGGAAACGACACGTATTGTATTGTTGCCATCGAGGATAAGAAGATGGGGTTTATATCATATTGCTTGAGTTATTCCCTTTACATCATGTCATCTTACCTAATGCATTACTCTGTTCTTATGAACTTAATACTCTAGATGCATGCTGGATAGCGGTCGATGTGTTGAGTAATAGTATAGATGCAGGCAGGAGTCGGTCTACTTGTCACGGACGTGATGCCTATATACATGATCATGCCTAGGTATTCTCATAATTATTCGCTTTTCTATTAATTGCTCGACAGTAATTTGTTCACCCATCGTAATACTTATGCTATCTTGAGAGAAGCCACTAGTGAAACCTATGGATCCCAGGTCTGTTCTCCATTAAATTAATCTTGCGTCAACAAGCTATTTCTATTACCTTTTATTTTGCAATCCTTACTTTTACTCTTTATCATAAAAATACCAAAAATATTATCTTATCATCTGTATCTGATCTCACTCTCGTAAGTGACCGTGAAGGGATTGCCAACCCCTTTATCATGTTGGTTGCGAGGTTCTTATTTGTTTGTGTAGGTACGAGGGACTTGCATGTGGCCTCCTACTAGATTGATACCTTGGTTCTCATAAACTGAGGGAAATACTTATGCTACTTTGCTGCATCACCCTTTCCTCTTCAAGGGAAAACCAATGCAGTGCTCAAGAGGTAGCAATAAGGATTTCTGGCGCCGTTGCCGGGAAGTCTACGCACAAGTCAAGACATACCAAGTACCCATCACAAACTCTTATCCCTCGCTTTACATTATTTGCCATTTGCCTCCCGTTTTCCTCTCCCCCACTTCACCCTTGCTGTTTGATTCACCCTTCTTCTGTTCGTCTTTCCATTTGCTTTGATGTCTACTTGGCTCGTTTGCTCGTTTGGTTGGAATAGTTGTTTATTTATTGCTACACAAAGAACCTAAGATCTGTGGATCCTCATCCGCTTGCTAATCTTTTTAAGAGATCCAATTATGATGAACCAATTGCTAGTGAGTTTTGTGCACTAGATTATCTTTATGAAGTTTTTCTTGAAATTCGTGAATCTGAAATTTGCGATGAAGTAGTTTATGAAGTGATTCACAATAGCTCCTTGAATGATAAGCATGATTGCAATGATATTATTACAAATTCTATTAATGTCAATTATGTTAATGATTTGCAAAACCCTAATCTTGGGGATGCTAGTTTTGCTATGTCCATTACTTGTTGCAATGATCATGATTGGGGTGATTCTTCTTACAATCTTGAAAATTTATTTAAGCCCCATGATGAATATGAGATTGATAATAATGTTTGCAGTAATACTGAAAGTGGGTTTGGAAGAGTGTCAACTTTAGATCCCACATATTTGGATAATATTCAATCTTATGAACTTTTTGATAAAAGTGGGTTTGGACAGGTCATGACTTTAGTTAATGTTAATCCGACTATTTTGGAAGAGTGTCAACTTTGCATGCATGTGGATCATGTTGAGAATATTTTATATGATAGCTATATTGTTGAATTTGATTATGATCCCACATGTAATTATTATGATAGGGGGAAATATGGTTGTAGAGATTTTCATGTTGCTAAATTACCTCTCGTTATGTTGAGATTGCTATTGTTTCTTTCCTCTTCCTTGCATATGCTAGTTTTTGCCTGCTATGATAACTTGTTTGCCTATAACATGCCTATGCATAGGAAGTATGTTAGACTTAGATGTGTTTGTCATGTGTTTCATGATTCTCTCTTTGTGCTTCAATTCTTGTCTTTCATGTGAGCATCATTCTCTCTCTATCTTCTGCCGTGGTCAGGCTTTGAGTCTTATTTAAGTTCACACCTTGCAACACAGGCTAGAGCCCTTTCTTTGACTGATACATTTTGAACTTGTTCAAAATCTTCTCAAGGTATGTGCTTTTGAAAGTCCTATTAAGCGTCTCAATCTATCTCTATAGATATTGATGCCCAAAATATAAGTAGCATCACCGAGGTCTTTTATTGAAAAACTCTTATTCAAGTATGCTTTTATGCTATCCAGAAATTCTACATCATTTCCAATCAACAATATGTCATCCACATATAATATTAGAAATGTTACAGAGCTCCCACTCACTTTCTTGTAAATACAGGCTTCACCATAAGTCTGTATAAAACCATATGCTTTGATCAACACATCAAAGCGTATATTCCAACTCCAAGATGCTTGCACCAGTACATATATGGATCATTGGAGTTTGGACACTTTGTTAGCACCTTTAGGGTCTACAAAACCTTCTGGTTGCATCATATACAACTCTTCTTTGAGACATCCATTAAGGAATGCAGTTTTGACATCCATTTGCTAGATTTCATAAAATGCAACAATTGCTAACATGATTCAGACAGACTTAAGCATCGATACGAGTGAGAAAATCTCATCGTAGTCAACACCTTTGAACTTGTCGAAAACCTTTTGTGACAATTTGAGTTCTGTAGATAGTAACACTACTATCAGCGTCTGTCTTCCTCTTGAAGATCCATTTATTCTCAATGGCTTGCTGATCATCGGACAAGTCAATCAAAGTCCATACTTTGTTCTCATACATGGACCATATCTCAGATTTCATGGCCTCAAGCCATTTATCGGAATCTGGGCTCATCATCGCTTCCTGTAGTTCGTAGGTTCGTCATTGTCTAGTAACATGACTTCCAGAACATGATTATCATACCACTCTGGTGTGGAACTTGATCCGAAGTTTCATGATCATTATCATTAGCTTCCTCTCTAGTTGGTGTAGGCATCACGGGAACGGTTTTCTGTGATGAGCTACTTTCCAATTCGAGAGAAGGTACAATTACCTCATCAAGTTCTACTTTCCTCCCACTCACTTCTTTCGAGAGAAACTCCTTCTCTGGAAATGATTCATTCTTAGCAACAAAGATCTTGCCTTCAGATCTGTGATAGAAGGTGTACCCAATAGTTTCTTTTGGGTATCCTATGAAGAAGCACTTCTCCGATTTGGGTTCAAGCTTATCAGGCTTAAGGTTTTTCACATAAGCATCGCAACCCCAAACTTTAAGAAACGACATCTTAGGTTTCTTGCCAAATTTAGACAATTCCCTATTTAACGTGAATGCAGCTGTCTCTAATGCATAACCCCAAAACGATAGTGCTAAATTGGTAAGAGACATCATAGGTCGCACCATATCTAATAAAGTATGGCTACGACGTTCGAACACACCATTACGCTGTGGTGTTCCAGGTGGCGTGAGTTGTGAAACTATTCCACATTTTTTTAAATGAAGGCCAAACTCGTAACTCAAATATTCACCTCCGCGATCAGATCGTAGAAACTTTATTTTCTTATTATGATGATTCTCTACTTCACTCTGAATTTTTTTGAACCTTACAAATGTTCTAGACTTGTGTTTCATTAAGTAGATATACCCATATCTGCGCAAATCATCTGTGAAGGTCAGAAAATAACGATACCCGCCGCGAGCCTCAACACTCATCGGACCGCATACATCGGTATGTATTATTTCCAATAAGTCAATGGCTCGCTCCATTATTCCGGAGAACAGAGTTTTAATCATCTTGGTGTCGGGGAATGCAGTAATTTCAAAAAAATTCCTACACACACGCAAGATCATGGTGATGCATAACAACGAGAGGGGAGAGTGTTGTCCACGTACCCTCATAGACTGTAAGCAGAAGCATTATGACAACGCGGTTGATGTAGTCGTTTGTCTTCACGATAGACCGATCCTATTACCGAAAGTACGGCACCTCCACGATCTGCACACGTTCGGCTTGGTGATGTCCCATGAACTCACGATCCAGCAGAGTGTCGAGCAAGAGCTTCGTCAGCACGACAGCGTGATGACCGTGATAATGAGGCTACCAGAATAGGGCTTCACCTAAGCACCGCTACGATATGACCGAGGTGGATTATGGTGGCGGGGGTCACCGCACACAGCTAAGAGATCAATGATCGACATGTGTGTCTATGGGGTGCCCCCCTCCTCCGTATATAAAGGAGTGGAGGAGGGGAGGGCCGGCCCTCTCTATGGCGCGCCCCAAGGGGAATTCCTACTCCTAGTAGGAGTAGGTTTCCCCCCTTCCCTAGTTGGAGTAGGAGAAGAAGGAAGGGGAAGATGGAGAGAAGGAAAGAGGGGGGCGCTGCCCCCTCCCTAGTACAATTCAGACCAGTCCATGGGGGGCGCGCAGCCACCCCTTGAGGTCCTTCTTCCCTTTCCCGTATGGCCCATTAAGGCCCATTACTTCCCTGGCGAATACTGTAACTCACTGGTACTCCGAAAAATACCCGAATCACTCGGAACCTTTCCGTTGTACGAATATAGCCTTCCAATATATCGATCTTTACGTCTCGACCATTTCGAGACTCCTCGTCATGTCTGTGATCTCATTCGGGACTCTGAACAACCTTCGGTACATCAAATCAAATAACTCATAATACAAATCGTCATCGAACGTTAAGCGTGCGGACCCTACGGGTTCGAGAACTATGTAGACATCACCGAGACACGTGTCCGGGCAGTAACCAATAGCGGAACCTGGAAGTTCATATTGGCTCCCACATATTCTACGAAGATCTTTATCGGTTAAACTGCATAACGATATACGTTGTTCCCTTTGTCATCGGTTTGTTACTTGCCCGAGATTCGATCGTCGGTATCCTCATACCTAGTTCAATCTCGTTACGGCAAGTCTCTTTACTCGTTCCGTAATGCATCATCCCGCAAATAACTCATTAGTCACAATGCTTGCAAGGCTTAGAGTGATGTGCATTACCGAGGGCCCAGAGATACCTCTTCGATACACGGAGTGACAAATCCTAATCTCGATCTAAGTCAACTCAAAAAACACCATCGGAGACACCTGTAGAGCATCTTTATAATCACCCAATTACGTTGTGACATCTAATAGCAGGCAAGGTGTTCCTCCGGTATTCGGGAGTTGCATAATCTCATAGTCAGAGGAACATGTATAAGTTATGAAGAAAGTAGTAGCAATAAAATTGAACGATCATTATGCTAAGGTAACGGATGGGTCTTATCCATCACATCATTCTCTAATGATGTGATCCCATTCATCAAATGACAACACATGTCTATGGCTAGGAAACTTAAGCATCTTTGATTAACGAGCTAGTCAAGTAGAGGCATACTAGGGACACTCTGTTTGTCTATGTATTCACACATGTACTAAGTTTCCAGTTAATACAATTCTAGCATCAATAATAAACATTTATCATGATATAAGGAAATATAAATAACAACTTTATTATTGCCTCTAGGGCATATTTCCCTCAGTCTCCCACTTGCACTAGAGTCAATAATCTAGTTCACATCGTCATGTCATTTAACACCAATAGTTCACATCTCGAGGTGACTAACACCCAAAGGGTTTACTAGAGTCAATAATCTAGTTCACATCGCTATGTGATTAACACCCAAAGAGTGATCATTTTTTTCTTGTGAGAGAAATTTAGTCAACGGGTCTGCCACATTCAAAGCCATTTGTATTTTGCAAATTTTCTATGTCTACAATGCTTTGCACGGAGCTACTCTAGCTAATTGCTCCCACTTTTGATATGTATCTAGATCGAGACTTAGTGTCATCCAGATCGGTGTCAAAGCTTGCATCGACGTAACTCTTTACGACGAACTCTTTGTCACCTCCATAACCGAGAAACATTTCCTTATTCCAGTAAGGATATTTTTGACCGCTGTCTAGTGATCCACTCCTAGATCACTATTGTACCCTCTTGCCAAACTTATGGTGAGGTACACAATAGGTCTAGTACAGCATAACATACTTTATAGAACCTATGACTGAGGCATAGGGAATGAATTTTCATTCTCTTCCTATTTTCTGCCGTGGTCGGGTTTTGAGTCTTTACTCAACTTCACACCTTGCAACACAGGCAAGAACTCCTTCTTTGACTTTTCCATTTTGAACTACTTCAAAATCTTGTCAAGGTATGTACTCATTGAAAATATATCAAGCATCTTGATCTATCTCTATAGATCTTGATGCTCAATATGCAAGTAGCTTCATCGAGGTCTTTCTTTGAAAAACTCTTTTGAAGCACTCCTTTATGCTTTCCAGAAAATTCTACATTATTTCCGATCAACAATATGTCATTCACATATACTTATCAGAAATGCTATAGTGCTCCCACTCGCTTTCTTGTAAATACAGGCTTCACCACAAGTCTGTATAAAACCATATGCTTTGATCACTTTATCAAAGTATATATTCCAACTCCGAGATTCTTGCACCAATCCATAGATGGATCGATGGAGCTTGCACACTTTGTTAGCACCTTTAGGATTGACAAAACCTTCTTGTTGCATCATATACAACTCTTCTTTAAGAAATCCATTAAGGATTGTAGTTTTGACATCCATTTTCCAGAATTCATAAAATGTGGCAATTGCTAACATGATTCGGACATACCTAAGCATCGCTACGAGTGAGAAAATCTCATCGTAGTCAACATCTTGAACTTGTCAAAAACCTTTTGCGACAATTGAAGCTTTGTAGATAGTAACGCTACTATCAGTGTCCGTCTTGCTCTTGAAAATCCATTTATTCTTAATGGCTCGCCGATCAACGGGCAAGTCAATCAAAGTCCATACTTTGTTCTAATACATGGATCTCATCTCAGATTTCCTGGCTTCAAGCCATTTTGCGGAATTTGGGCTCATCATCTCTTCCTCATAGTTTGTAGGTTTGTCATGGTCAAGTAACATGACCTCCAGAACAGGATTACCCTACCACTCTGGTGTGGAAGCTATTCTGGTTGACCTACGAGGTTTGGTAGTAACTTGATCTGAAGTTTCATGATCATCATCATTAACTTCCTCACTAATTGGTGTAGGAATCACTAGAACTGATTTCTATGATGAACTACTTTCCAATTCAGGAGAAGGTACAGTTACCTCATCAAGTTTTACATTCCTCCCAATCACGTCTTTCGAGTGAAACTCCTTCTCTAGAAAGGATCCATTCTTAGCAACGAATATGTTGCCTTCGGATCTGTGATAGAAGGTGTACCCAACAGTTTCCTTTGGGTATCCTATGAAGACGCATTTCTCCGATTTGGGTTTGAGCTTATCAGGTTGAAACTTTTTCACATAAGCATCATAGCCCAAACTTTAAGAAACGACAACTTAGGTTTCTTGCGAAACCATAGTTCATATGGTGTCGTCTCAACGGATTTAGATGGTTCCCTATTTAATGTGAATTCAGCTGTCTCTAATGCATAACCCCAAAACGGTAGTGATAAATCAGCAAGAGACGTCATAGATTGCACCATATCTAATAAAGTACGGTTATGACGTTCGGACACACCATTACACTATGGTGTTCCAGGTGGCGTGAGTTGCGAAACTATTCCGCATTGTTTCAAATGAAGGCCAAACTCGTAACTCAAATATTCTCCTCCACGATCAGATCGTAGAAATTTTATTTTCTTGTTACGATGATTTTCCACTTCACTCTGAAATTCTTCGAACTTTTCAAATGGTTCAGACTTATATTTCATCAAGTGCATACATCAGTATCTATTATTTCCAATAAGTCAGTTGCTTGCTCCATTGTTCCAGAGAACGGAGTTTTAGTCATCTTGCCCACGAGGCATGGTTTGCAAGCATCAAATGATTCATAGTCAAGTGATTCCAAAAGCCCATCAGCATGGAGTTTTTTCATGCTCTTTACACCAATATGACCTAAATGGGAGTGCCACATATAGGTTGCACTATCATTATTAACTTTGCATCTTTTGGCTTCAATATTATGAATATGTGTATTACTATGATCGAGATTCAATAAACCATTCACCTTGGGTGTATGACCTCAGAAGGTTTTATTCATGTAAATAGAATAACAATTATCCTTGACTTAAATGAATAACCATTTTGCAATGAACATGATCCAATCATATTATGCTTTAAGCAAACACCAAATAACATTTATTTTAGGTTCAACACTATTCCCGAAGGTAAAGGGAGTGGGCGATGGTGATCTTATCAACCTTGGAATCACTTCCAACTCACATAATCACCTCGCCCTTCACTAGTCTCTGTTTATTTTGCAACTCCTGTTTCGAGTTACTACTCTTAGTAACTGAACCAGTATCAAATACTGAGGTGTTGTTATAAACAGAAGTAAACTACACATCAATAACATGTATATCTGTAACATCCCAAAATTCTAAATTTTGGAATGTTATAATAAATAGATAGATTTGATTCACTTTTTGATTGATTGACTGAAAGTGAGTGAATCCGAATTTTTTTTGAAAGTTAAATGAGAGGGAATAAAAGGACTTTCCCAAACTTTGATTTTGCATTCGTGATCTCCGTGAATTCAAATTCTTTTCAAATACATAACCCTGGAGAGAAGATGACATGACTTCTTCCATTTATTTAAATAACAAGGGGTATTGAAAATATTTGAATTTCATTTGGAACTATTTTCACATTCTGAAACTTTATGCAACTCAATGATTTTCACGAGAGAAGATAAAATGACTTCTTCAAATTATATGAAATATGAGTTGGAAGTTTCAAAGAATTAAATTCAAAGTTCTTTTGAATTTATTTTCAATTTGGAGTTATTTGGGTTTTATCCAAATTATTTTTCTCCAAAAATAAAATAAATGGAAAATAGGGTAAAATGATTCCCTACATTAGAAAATTGGAGAGAAATAATTTTGAAATTACTTTGGTATTTCTAAAATGATTTTTATTGAGTTTTACTGTAGAAGTAGCACTGTTTGAATTATTTGAATTTTTGAGGATTTTATTTGGCACTAGATAAATGTCCATGTTGTAGAAAATGTTTTTCTGAAAATTTTGATATATTATATGCCTATCTAATATTTTTTTATTATTTTCTTTTGTTTTATTTTCGTTTGTCTGTGTTTAAAAAAAATTCCAGGGCGAAGCCCAGCACTGCTCTCCCTCTCTCTCTCCCAGCTCCCAGGCCAGGCCACGACCCATAGCCAGCCGCGCCCAAAGCCGCTCCGCGCCGCTCCCCCGCTCGCGCCTGCGATCGGCCGCCGCCTCGCTCAGCCATCGATAGGTGGGACCCACCTGTCGGGTTCGTCCCCAACCTCTCGCCGGAGTCCTGCACGCGCATGCCCCACCGGCCGACACCATGCTCAACCCGGACGCCTCCCTCGCCTTGCCCCTCGCCCAAGGCGACCCCCTATATAAACCCTCGACCCCGGCCCCGTTTTCTCCTCGAAACGCAGCCGCCCTCGCCTCCCCACGCCCCACGCAAACTCGCCGGAGTTTGCGAGCTCCGCCGAGATCTGCCACCGTTGCCCCGCACTCCACCGCCACCTACGCCCAACGCCGCCACCACCACCGGAGTCCCCTCGTCGCGCCGCGCCTCCCCGTGGGTTCGCCCGAGCCGGAGAGCCACCGGAGCCGCCGCCCCGTCCGTAGCCGCCGCCGCCGCCGTTGTCTTCTCCGTCGCCGGCGACTCCAACCGTCGCGGTAACCACAGCCCCTCCTCGTCTGTCCGATCTGGATCTAAGGATCCAGATCCATTTGTTTTTTCTTTCTCTCTAAGCATTTTTTTCTATTTAGAGAGCGTTCTTAGCTTAGGCTCTAGAGCAAACGGTTTTCGTTAGTTAGCGTTCGGCGGTGAATGTTTGTTCGGTAGAATTTTTCTTTTTTCTTTTTAATTTCGTCCAGGGACCTAGATGTGAATACTTTATTTACAGAATAGTCCCTGTTCTTCAAACAAGCACAACTTTTTACTCGTTTGTCCAAATCCAACGAAACCAACGCCCACTTCTTCATTGTGATCCCCTCTATCCAGTAATCCAACTTAAACATGTTTTTGAAAGTTTAAAATTTGAATTATTCCAGATTTGAATTCAAACTTCGTTTGATCATAACTTGAGTTTCGTAGATCCGATTTAGTTGATTCTTTTTGCAAATCGAAGCTCTTGACCTAAACTTTCTGATAAGGCCAAATTCACATAATTTTGGTACTGTTAGAAATTGTTCTATGTTGCAAGAGTTATTTGCTTGGTTTTGATGTTTTCCGAATTGTCTTCTTTGTTCTTTCCGATCTTTTGAGTGATTTCTTATGTGTGGTTACTATTGCATGCTGACGATAGATTGACCGGAGTGTGACGAGTAGAACCATCAGGAGTTTTGAGTGCGAATCATCTTCATCAACATTGTAGGCAAGTTCACACTTTGATCATATCCCTTTTCATACCCGGTTTTTATGCATTAGTTTCAACCCTCAAACATTGCATGAGTAGGATTGATAACATGTGGGTATTGGGAAGTAGTTGATGAGGTAGGAACCTATTGCCCTTCATTCAAACCTTGGGAGTTACTATTACGTTATGCTTATACTGTTATGCTATGCGTAGACGTGGTTTGGGTTTGAGAGTATTCATGACAGATGTGAGATTGTTAATTAATGGTTTACTTAAGGTGGCAACTTTAACACACATCTGGGTGGATTGAGGCACCTGGGTATTCCAGCGATTGCCTATTTAGGCACCTGGGTATTCCAGCGATTGCCTGTTTTTTTATGGACCACAACCCAGGCTCAAAGGGATCATGAGATTATTCATACTAGAAACTTCTGTGTGCAGCCACAAGCTATTATGGGCTCTAGCATAGTTGATTAAGTCGTGTGAACTCTTACAGTGGTAGACTAGAAGATGTAGGGGTAGTAGGTGGTACGGTCTACCCATCGTAAGGTGCAAATGCTTCTGAAAGACTATGTCTCGGTCATCCATCTCTCAAACACCATGTAGTGCAAGAAATCCAACGGAGGAGATCGAGTCTTGTGGGGAAAAATGCGCAAACCTCTACAGAGTGTATAAACTAATCATGGTTAGCCGTGTCCCCGGTTATGGACGTCTTGAGTATCTAGTACTTGGATTATCATGTGAATCTCATCATGTGACTTTAATTAATTTTGTTGGGTTTTAATGATGATGCTTAATTGGGATTGAGAGGGTGTCTACACTCTCAATGTTTAACAACCACCATGGTAGTTAAATAAAATTTATTCCTTTGTAGTAGGGAAAAATTGGCTTATCGCAAAAACCTTAACAATAGAGCTTTTCCACCAGCCATATATGCATGTAGTGATAGCCATATTTCATCATTTCTCTATGGTGTGAATTTGCTAGTACATTCAATGTACTGACCCTTTGTGGCTGCAACATCTCATGTTGTAGGATTTTCTTACGACGAGTAAGTGATACGTCAGGGTTACGATTTGTACACTCAACTTTGCCGTTGGTGTCGATGGGAATCCACAACCTTGTTACTTCCGCTGTTTGGATTGAGGTAATAGTATTTACATTACTTTATACATGTGATTTACCTCTGTTATAAATCCTCGAGTACTGTGTGTGTCAGCATACCGATTCAGGGATGACACTGAAGCATAGAGACTTGATCCATTCGGGTCGGGTCGCTACAAGATGGTATCAGAGCACATGTTGAATGTAGGACATGACCCTAGAAATTGGCAAGCCCATAGAAAGGATTTTCTCTAAAAACTTTCTTTTTCAAAAGGATCTTTTACCTCTCTTCTCTTCTAAGCTTATTCAAATATTCCCTTTAGTGAGACTATACCCTTTCCCCCTTTTGACCACATGAAGATTCAGCTGATGAGACCACACCAAGGAGTACAAGATATCGGACAACAACTACTTTGGAATGAAGAGGATTTTACCGTGGATTACAATGATGGAAACTACAACGGTTGAGGACTCCGAAGACTAGGAGAATTGGAAGGCTCTGAAGAATTTCCAGATTTGTATGACCTAGGGAGGCACCTGTTGGTGTCAAAACTGGTGGATCTCGGGTAGGGGGTCCCGAACTGTGCGTCTAGGATCGATGGTAACAGGAGCAGGGGACACGATGTTTACCCAGGTTCGGTCCCTCTTGATGGAGGTAATACCTTACGTCCTTCTTGATTGATATTGATGATACGAGTATTACAAGAGTTGATCTACCACGAGATCATATAGGCTAAAACCCTAGAAGCTAGCCTTGGTATTCTTGTTGGATATGATCTATCGACTAGCCTGGCCTCGGTTTATATAATGCACCAGAGGCCTAGGATAACAAGAGTCCTAGCCGAATACACCGGTGGGGAGGAGTCCTTGTCTTGATCACCAAGTCTTGTGGAATCTTCCATGTATGCGGCAACTGTCCGAACTGGCCCATGAGTATACGGCCATGGGGGTCCTCGGCCCAATATAACAGATCGGGAGACAACGTGGTGAGTACCCCCTAGTACAGGACACCGTCAGTAGCCCCCTGAACCGGTCTTCAAGTTAGGGACGCTCCTCGATTCTTCCGAACTGTTCTTCATCTTCGGTTGTCGGTCTTGAAAAGTGGTTCAACAAATCTTCTCATCTTCGATCTTGAGGATTGCCGAAATGCATTCGACGGGTTTACACGTCGGGTATCCGAGGAGCCCCTTTAAGTTTCCGGCCTTTATGAATGCCTTGTTATTTTTATGCCACACCTCGGGTTTGAAGTTGTTCCTGGGAGGCAGTGTCCTCTTGCGTCCGAGCTCCAACGCCGGACTACATTCGAGGTATCTTTTGCAGCCGAGCACCAATGTCGGACTGCTTCCGAGCTCCAACGTCAGACTGCGTCCAAGCTCCAACGCCAGACTATATCCAAGATGTCATAGATCATCTTGGTCCAAAAAAGTTGAAGGAGTTTAGCCGAGCTTAATGCCGGAAATGCCCTCTATGGAGCCAGCCACTAGTGCCCGAGCTTTATGCCGGACTGCTTCCGAGGTGGTGCACCACCTCGACTGTGGGCCGATTTTTTGTCAATATTTTTATTGGTGCAATTTATTCTCTGCCGAGATATACAGCCAGTAGCCCTCAAGGTGTGTATCATTCTAAAACCCGAGATGCACCTGAAGGATGACGTAAGACCGCTGATCCCAGTAGCCGCTGAGACTCAGGTTGATTTGCAAAATCGGCCTGAGGATCAAGTCCTAGCTTGGCAGAATACTTGGGGACACAAAAAGCGGCATGCTCAGTCCTCGAGGCTCAGGTTGGGTGCGTCCGACCAACCTGAGGATCAAAATCTCCTCAGAAACTATATTGCACATAAAATTTTCTGCATTGGACAGACAATGCAGTAGCCCCCGAGACACTGGTCGGGTGGCAACACCAGATCAGGGGATCGATGCGCCACTTTAATATTTGTAAATAATAAGCCCAAAGCCCAGTAGCCCCCGAGCCTTAATGCGGGCACGGGTGACCGAATTAAGGATCAATATCCATAGTAAAATCACAAATTATGTGTAATGACTCTATGTATCCAAGTACTTTACGTCATTAATGCTCGGATCCACATTGTACAAAACTTTGTTGACCGACCATCGGCTTCCACCTCCTCGGCTAGTAGCCGAGGAGTGTTTGTCCTACTTTATAAAGCCTTTATGAGGGCAAGACAAACAAGGCAATCTGGCCATACGGTTTTATAAACAAAGGTACGCAGAGACATATGTTATATTACTGTTTAACACAAGAAATGTCTTCCAAAGAAAATAGTCCCGCTATCGGTTCCTTTCTTTGGGTTGTCATGCTAAGCATGATCATGAAACCTCGGCTCTAATGTAAGAGCAAAATATTGAGGATTTAGTTTGGGAGGCCAGTTAATAGCCCCCGGTAGTGTTCGGCGACAGTCGAGATCAAGCCGTAAACACTTCGGCCATTGTTATGAATGGCCCGTCATTTAACATAGTCGTCGAATCACTGACCTGTTTACGCTTATTGTGACAGTCAGTTTTCGGCTTTCTCCACTGAGGTGCTTAACCATGTGAGCTGGAAGCACAATCGCAGTGGTTCTCCCTTTGCACGCCTAGCCGAACAAAGCGAAACGTAGGAAGCAAGTGCAGGAGCCGGGCAACCCAACTATTGACCGAAGACACAATTCGACACCGATGCATATATAGCAATATCCGAGAATGTTTTTGCCGAATCTCTAAAGGTGTCCGGCGTTGCACTACGAGACTTGTGCTGAAAACACACAAATAGTTTAAAAGTGCCAAAAGCTTGGAAAACCAAAAAACGTCAGTAAAAGCATGACGTCCGAACAAGATCAAGTGTTCGGTGCCAATCCGAAAATTGGTCTTAGAAAAAAGGAGTGCTTCCGTCGTGCATTAATATGACACATCCGATCTCAAGACTTCAAGTGGGTCAGCCTACGGCTTCAACCTCCTATCCCGAAGGCGGAGTACTCATTAGGCTAGTTTAGCAAACTAAACTCTAGCAGCTTTGAGAGATAAATTAGGCTCCCCGGCTAGTGACCACACACTCGTGTCAAAAAAAGGAGTGATGAATAATGATAGTAATAAAAACTTTGCAACAACTAAGAAGAAGAACACTTATTATAAAACGACTCATATAAATTTAAGAGCCCCCAAGTGACTTGGGTAAAAGAATTTTATGTATAATGATTGTATGTACCAAAGTACTAATATCATATCTTTGTTCACCTGAACTTTAAACGCGTCTTAACTAACCGTTGGCTTCTCCCTCTTCGGTCAAGGACCGAAAGTGTTATGTACTCCACCTGTCGAGAATATCGACAGTGTTACCGATAACCAGTCAACCGGGCCATAAGGCTGTAATAGACAAAGCGCGCTCAGGGAACTTATGCTATATTACAAACGAAGTGTAAGAAGCATCTTCGAAGAAAAGAGTACCCCCACCGATACCTTTCTTCGGTGCTCATTGTTACTATGAGACTTGTGCAATAGATTTTTTGTACTCATGAGTTCCGTTGTGTGCCGACCATGATTGAAAACAATAAGAGCGCTAGCTTTCGGCTTCACCCAGTCTGAGGTCAGAGCTCGGAGGACCCGGTCGTGACAATCACAGAGGTGCTCCCTTTACTCCCTAGCCGAACAATTGGGAACGTAGGGGTAAGCACAGGAGTCAGGCAACCCAACTTGCAAATCGCTTAAGTCAATATGGTGCATATTGTGGCGTAATACACGAACAAGGAACGAAGCCGTACAAGTATAATCATATGCAAAAAGCTTCATAAAGGAAGCCCCCAAATAAACAGGGTATTTGAATTTGTGCGTCACAAACAAAGTTTGGACAAGGAAATTTTTTACAAGCAACTTTTTTCCAAAAAGGTATAATGCTTGGTCGAACCGAACTCAAGTTAAAAATTAAAACTTTGAGCATGAAAGTGACTTAGCTGGTTAATGTGTTCGGCATTGATGACGCGGTCCGAGCTTGATGCAGGACAAGGTTCCATCCCCCAAGCCGGTCCCGAGGTGGCGGAGCTGAGAGCTCGACACGCCGAAGTGGTGACATAGCACGGTCAATACAGACCGACGAAGTCCCCAGATCATTTTCCTGTGCACAAAAATAGTGCCAACCGGAGATAATAGTAATAATAATAATTAAAAAAATTGTTGCATAATAAATAATTTATGCAAAGTGAGTAATAAAAGAAATATGGCCTGGCACCAAAGTCAATGTCGATGCAGGGCGTCAGCGTGATGCGGTAAAGGCGCGGCAAAGCCTGAATTCACAGGTCGATCCGAGTTCTGGATGCGGCGTTCGCCAGACTATGTACGGAAACTGACCGAACAACCACACGACCTCGTTAATACGGCCACCATTTGATAGACCTGTGTACATATGATGGACAAGCCAGAGTAATAATTCCTTGGGAAAAATGAACCCAAACAAGCAAAAAATACTGGGATTAATAGCACCTGGTTTATTTGTTGTAGCAATCCGAAGGAAGGTGATTCCTAAAATTGGGACTCGATCCGCACACCCATTGCCTGATGGGCGATAAAACAACGTCATGACAATGCTGGCAAAGGTTGGCTCGCCGAGGCAAAGCCCTCGGTCCAGCTAACGTGACGGAGCTGGTCAGCTAGTGACGCCAAAGTGTCTGGAGTAGGTTGATGAAGAGATGGCGAAGCCCCCGATCCAGCCGAGATGTCGAAGCCTCGATGAGTCTAAGTAGGTCGGCGTGATGGACACCAGCTTGAAGAAGCAATAGTGCGGCCCTGCCGATGCAGGTCGTGACGTGGTCGATGCCGGCTTGATGAAGTGACCGTGTGGCGATGTCGGTATGCCCGCTCCGTGTAATCCGTGGGGCGGCGATGTTGGTGATGATTTATCCTTCGCGATGCCGGACTCTTGTACGGCTTGCCGAGATGATGATCTAAAGAAGTTGAGCTCGGCTCAACAAAGTGACGACGTGTCTAGCGCAGGTCGGCAGCCTTGGAGCAATATTGCCGGACTGGTTTGACACAACATGATGTTGAAGATCATGTTCAAAAGATCTTAAAGTTGGTGGGATGTGTTCGGGAACAAAACACAATACCCCATACAAAACTTCTTCAAAAGGGATGTCCAAAATTCCGTTCATAAAAAAGACAAACTCGGGTCGGATTCGTTTTCGTGCAGAAAACAGATCCGAAAAGTGATGCACTAATCGGAAGGTTCCCGGATTTTGGACGGTCGGATCGAGCTGAAAATTTGAGAGGTGGTAGATATAGGAATTCCACCGCCGATCAACGGTTGGATTTTCCAAAGGAAGTCCGAGCTAGAAGCTGGACACCATGCCCTAAACTCGTCCAGATTCCCGTCCAGATTTGACAGGGCTCCGATATATCATGGATTGCCAGAGATTCCTCCATCGGAACTCGATGAAATTTTCCAGGGTTGTTGTAGACTCAATTCCGCACAATTTCACGAAAGCAATCATTAAAGAGACACTTGAGGAGGCGGTGGCGGCGGACACAAGTTTGCTGTCCAAAAAAACAGCATGGTCGCCCAAGGGCAATGTCGACGTTGAGCCCCCGGGCTCCCTGGATGATTCCTCCATGATCTTGATAGAGATCAGAGTTGATGTTTATAAAGGCCCTCACGAACATGACTATCGGAGGTAGGGCGCAGTCCTTGGTCGAACCAAGGTGACCAGTCAAGCTGGTGACGAAGATGCCGAAGTCGCAGTTGATCTGCAGGCGAGCCATCAACCTTTTGCCGAACACACAGCAGAACTCTCAATGAAAGCACCAATGTCGGTGTCAAAACCGACGAATCTCGGGTAGGGGGTCCTGAACTGCGCGTCTAGGCTCGATGGTAACAACAGGCGGGGGACACGATGTTTACCCAGGTTCGGGCCCTCTTGATGGAGGTAATACCCTACGTCCTTCTTGATTGATATTGATGATATGAGTATTACAAGAGTTGATCTATGACGAGATCGTAGAGGCTAAAACCCTAGAAGCTAGCCTATGGTATGATTGTTGTATATGATCTATCGACTAGCCTGGCCTCAGTTTATATAATGCACCAGAGACCTAGGATAACAAGAGTCCTAGCCGAATACATCGGTGGGGAGGAGTCCTTGTCTTGATCACCAAGTCTTGTGGAATCTTCCATGTATGCGGTAACTGTCCGAACTGGCCCATGAGTATACGGCCATGGGGGTCCTCGGCCCAATCTAACAGATCGGGAGATGACGTGGTGTGTACCCCCTAGTACAGGACACCGTCAGCACCCCTTATGGAACTTGGCAGACTAAGGAAGCTGTCAATACCCGAGATTAAGGTGTATCAGAGAAAGACCGGAACATGGAGCATGAGAACTCAAAGTTTTGTCAAGAAAACCCTAAGACAGGAGATATCAACTATGGAAGATAGATCATGGAAATGACAAGAGCAGAAGCACGGCTATCCATGAGGTTATCGCCCGCTTATGCTATTGTCACCGTGCTGAGTTAAGTATGCATTTATTTGGAAGGATTGGATGGTAGAAGGCTGATGGATCACCTATCAGTAAAAGATGAAGTTTTAAACTTAGCTGGTGTATCCCCAGGATCTGGCGCAGAAGTTAAGATGGACTTGCAGGAAGCCATATTTGACAAGGAAGTATTTCGTGAAGAACTCAGGACCCAGAAGCTGAAAGTAGCCAAGCTGGAGGAGCAAAACCTCGAGATACCGGAGATTCGATATGAACTGAAGGACAGTAGGATCATGGTCCATGTCGAGGTTGATGAAACCTAGAAGTTTGGAATGCAACTCCAGAAATATTAAAGGATGTCACGAGAGATTTCGCGTCAATAGAGATGATCTAGCAAAAGAATTTTAGAAGGACAAGCATGATCAGAAGAAGCCATCGGAGACATGAACAAGACTTGAAGAGTTTGATGACATCGAAGATTTATTGACCTTTAGAAGACCAAACCCCTGTTATATACCTACGTTAGATGCGATGATTGTGAGCTGCCATTTGTTTGTTGTTTTTTGACAGCCACAATAAAATCTGTCTTTTTAAAACTATTGGTTGTATTGTGTGTATCCCTTTCTATCTCTCTCTTACCCCAAACCCATGGACCCAATATAGGATGAATGAAGATGAGCTTGTATTTTCTAGACCGATGAGTCAATTGGAGACGGACCGATGGATTCAGAACATGGAGAATCACATGAAGAATGACCCTATAGTTGAAAATGATATGACCCATCATGCTCTTCAGTGCTTTGAAAGAGGTGTTGCTACTTGGTGGAGGATGTGCCAAACCATCAATGGATGGCAAGGAGTAACCACTTGGAAAGAATTTAAGTTGACTTTGCCAAAGTCTCGGTTTGTGTCCCAGAAGTTGAAGCCTTATGGAAAGGATATGAAGAAACCTTGTGCATGCAAGATTTGTGGAGAAATAGGACACACCCATAAACAACACAAGGAGGAATGCCCTAATTGTGAAGGAAGTCACCCAGTTGAAGAATGCCCAACTAGGCAGATTACTTGTTTCTTGTGTGAAGGAACTACCCACTATCCTGCTCAATGTCACATTTATCCCATGGTACAACAAACCATCCAGCAGAACAAAGAAGTAATGAAAGGAGCCCTCATGGAAATTTTAGAAGAAACTTTGATGAAGGAAGAGGTGGAGGACACACCCAAAGAAGAACCAATTAAACCATGCACCAAGTCATGTTATTCATGTGAAAAGATGGACACATCTCCCAGAATTGTTTGAATGGGGATCTAGTAGTATTCCTGACAGAGGAAGTAGAGTATGACCCAGAGGAAATAGAAGCCCTAATTGGAATGGAAAAGTCTAGAAAGAGAAGCAGAGTGGATTCCAGGAAGGATCTGAGTCATATCACCTGTTATAGGTGCAAGGAGTCATGGCACTACCTCAGCAATTTCCCAAAAAGGAAACCTCGAGACTTGTCAGAGGTAATATGTTCTCATTGTAATGGAGTAGGGCATTTTGCCAAAGAATGCCCTAAGGAGAAGGAGACTTGTGATAATTAGTGGTGTCTGTGAGAAGTATAGTAGTACCAGTGAGAGCATTTTTCTTTTATATTGAGGTGTTGAGTTGAGACATGTAATGGAAAAGCGAGAGATTGTAATCAATTGAGAGTGAATAAAGTTAGCATCGTTGGTACTGATATGGATTTTATGAGTTGTTACTCTATGAAGAAGGATTTTGACCATTTTTTGGATATAATAAATATTGTCTATGGAAGATTTGTGCATCTTAAGGGTAGTAGTACCCTGTAAGAACTGTTGACCCCTGGAAAAGATAAGGATACTCCACTGAGTGGATTTCAGACAAAATGAATACAAGTTTTGTCTCGATATGTGTGATACCCCAAGAGTATGTGGGATGAAGTTGGAGACCGTCAGTTGTTTGGACCAAATGTGATCAAGGAGTCAGAAGAGAATGTTAAGTTGATTCGAGATAGACTGAAGGTAGATCAGTCCAGACAGAAGAGTTATGCAGACTCAAAAATGCAAGAAGGTAGTCTATGAAATTGGAGACAGAGCATGTCTTCGTGTGTCCCTTCTGCGAGGAATTAAACGATTGGAGTTAAGGGAAAGTTAGCCCCGAGATTTGTAGGACCATACCGAGTTTTGGAGCGCATGGGAGAAGTGGCCACCAAGTTGGAGTCACCCGAAGGACTGTCCGGAGTTCATGATGTGTTTCACGTTACACAGTTGAAGAAGTGCCATGCAGAGACGACCAATATTCCCCTATAAGGACGCTTGACCCTAGAAAGGATAATGATGTTCCATGAAGTAGAATATGGACTTCATAAGTATAAGTCTTTATCTCGGTATGTGGGATATCCCACGAGGATGAAGAAATAAATTACTATTGGATATAAAGGAGGTATGATATCGGAAATATGGAGCAATTGAAACCCCGTGATGAGTTTGAGTAATCACGTCTTAGTTGGTGCCAAAAGAAGGAAGAAGAGACAGTACAATGAGATGGATTTAAGAATACTAGGAAGTTGGAAGCTGGAGTAATGATCAGTTGCTCGATGATAAGTTCAAGGACTACAAGTGATGAGATGGGCCATAACCCACAGGCCCCAAGACCTGCCAAGAGGCAAGCACACTCTTGCTGAAGGAAAAATCCTGGAAGAAGTTACGATTTTATCGATAGACGATCTTATAGGAGTAATGCAAAACCTGAGAGTTGTGAAGGAACGATAGATGTTTGTCTGGCTTGCAGAATCTATGGATATATCCGGACTTGGTTCATCGACAAGAGAAATTCTGCAATGCTTGTGAGGACGACCGAGTGTTAGAATGCAAGATTCGCTAAACCGTATACAAGGTAATGATTTGGGTGCAGGATGGATTGATCACCATACCGACTTACTCTTATTATTCGCCTTGCTATGTGGGATGGTAAATCTGAGTGGCTTACCTATAGTAAAGAGACAACGATCAAAACCTTGTTTAAACCTTAGAATGGTATAAGAATTTTTTTTCCTTGTACAAGACAACTTTTGCCAACCATAGGTTATACGGTGAGGATCAACCAGAACCAATTCCTGTAGGAGAAACCATAAATCGTTGACCACCATGAGATATGGATAGTTCTTTAGTTTTGGCGTCAGACCCGTCAGCTATGAAGACCCAGTCTCGGAATAACCTTACCAGGATTGTGGTAAAGGTTATGCCACTACCGAAAGAGCCCAGATAAGGAATTATCCTGAAGATCTGAGAAGACCGACACTGTTAACACTATGGATGAAGTATATGAGTTTTGATGGAACCGTAACCATGCTTCTAAGGGTGGTAGCACCCCAGACCCCCTCCCGTGACAATTGATGGATTTTAAGGAGACCCGCAAACCCTAACCTTTTTCTTGCTAGCCTCTCTGAATCTCGAGGACGAGATTCATTGTAAGGGTGGTAGGTTTGTAACATCCCAAAATTCTAAATTTTGGAATGTTATAATAAACAGATAGATTTGATTGACTATTTGATTGATTGACTGAAAGTGAGTGAATCTGAATTTTTTTGAAAGTTAAATGAGAGGGAATAAAAGGACTTTCCCAAACTTTCATTTTGCATTCGTGATCTCCGTGAATTCAAATTCTTTTCAAATACAAAACCCTGGAGAGAAGATGACATGACTTCTTCCATTTATTTAAATGGCAAGGGGTGTTGAAAATATTTGAATTTCATTTGGAACTATTTTCAAATTCTGAAACTTTATGCAACTCAATGATTTTCACAAGAGAATATAAAATGACTTCTTCAAATTATATGAAATATGAGTTGGAAGTTTCAAAGAATTAAATTCAAAGTTCTTTTGAATTTATTTTCAATTTGGAGTTATTTGGGTTTTATTCAAATTATGTTTCTCCAAAAATAAAATAAATGGAAAATAGGGTAAAATGATTCCCTACATCAGAAAATTGGAGAGAAATAATTTTGAAATTATTTTGGTATTTCTAAAATGATTTTTATTGAGTTTTACTGTAGAAGTACCACTTTTTGAATTATTTTAATTTTTCAGGATTTTATTTGGCACTAGATAAATGTCCATCTTGTAGAAAATGTTTTTCTGAAAATTTTGATATATTATATGCCTATCTAATATTTTTTTATTATTTTCTTTTGTTTTATTTTCGTTTGTCTATGTTAAAAAAACAAATTCCAGGGCGAAGCCCAGCACTGCTCTCCCTCTCTCTCTCTCCCAGCTCCCAGGCCAGGCCACGGCCCAGAGCCAGCCGCGCCTGAAGCCGCTCCGCTCCGCTCGCCCGCTCGCGCCTGCGATCGGCCACCGCCTCGCTCAGCCACCGAAAGGTGGGACCCACCTGTCGGGTTCGTCCCCGACCTCTCGCCGGAGTCCCGCACGCGCACGCTCCGCTGACCGACGCCATGCTCAACCCGGACGCCTCCCTCGCCTTGCCCCTCGCCCAAGGCGACCCCCTATATAAACCCTCGACCCCGGCCCCGTTTTCTCCTCGAAACACAGCCGCCCTCGCCTCACCACGCCCCACGCAAACTCGCCGGAGTTCGCGAGCTCCGCCGAGATCTGCCACCATTGCCCCACACTCCACCCCCGCCTACGCCCAACGCCGCCACCACCACCGGAGTCCCCTCGTCGCGCCGTGCCTCCCCGTGGGTTTGCCCGAGCCAGAGAGCCACCGGAGCCGCCGCCCCGTCCGTAGCCGCCGCCGCCATCTTCTCCGTCGCCGGCGACTCCAAACGCCGCGGTAACCACAGCCCCTCCTCGTCCGTCCGATCTGGATCTAAAGATACAGATCCATTTGTTTTTTTTTCTTTCTCTCTAAGCGTTTTTTTTCTATTTAGAGAGCGTTCTTAGCTTAGGCTCTAGAGCAAACGGTTTTCGTTAGTTAGCGTTCGGCGGTGAATGTTCGTTCGGTAGAATTTTTCTTTTTTCTTTTTAATTTCGTCCAGGGACCTAGATGTTAATACTTTATTTACAGAATAGTCCCTGTTCTTCAAACAAGCACAACTTTTTACTTGTTTGTCCAAATCCAACGAAACCAACGCCCACTTCTTCATTGTGATCCCCTCTATCCAGTAATCCAACTTAAACATGTTTTTGAAAGTTTAAAATTTGAATTAGACCAGATTTGAATTCAAACTTTGTTTGATCATAACTTGAGTTTCGTAGCTCCGATTTAGTTGATTCTTTTTGCAAATCGAAGCCTTGACCTAAACTTTCTGATAAGGCCAAATTCACATAATTTTGGTACTGTTAGAAATTGTTCTATGTTGCAAGAGTTATTTGCTTGGTTTTGATGTTTTCCGAATTGTCTTCTTTGTTCTTTCCGATCTTTTGAGTGATTGCTTATGTGTGGTTACTATTGCTTGCTTACGATAGATTGACCAGAGTGTGACGAGTAGAACCATCAGGAGTTTTGAGTGCGTTCATCAACATTGCAGGCAAGTTCACACTTTGATCATATCCCTTTTCATACCCGGTTCTTATGCATTAGTTTAAACCCTCAAACATTGCATGAGTAGGATTGATAACATGTGGGTATTGGGAAGTAGTTGATGAGGTAGGAACCTATTGCCCTGCATTCAAACCTTGGGAGTTACTATTATGTTATGCTTATACTACTATGCTATGCGTAGACGTGGTTTGGGTTTGAGAGTATTCATGACAGATGTGAGATTGTTAATTAATGATTTACTTAAGGTGGCAACTTTAACACACATCTGGGTGGATTGAGGCACCTGGGTATTCCAGCGATTGCCTATTTAGGCACCTGGGTATTCCAGCGATTGCCTGTTTTTTTATGGACCACAACCCAGGCTCAAAGGGATCATGAGATTATTCATACTAGAAACTTCTGTGTGCAGCCACAAGCTATTATGGGCTCTAGCATAGTTGATTAAGTCGTGTGAACTCTTACAGTGGTAGACTAGAAGATGTAGGGGTAGTAGGTGGTACGGTCTACCCATCGTAAGGTGCAAATGCTTCTGAAAGACTATGTCTCGGTCATCCATCTCTCAAACACCATGTAGTGCAAGAAATCCAACGGAGGAGATCGAGTCTTGTGGGGAAAAGTGCGCAAACCTCTGCAGAGTGTATAAACTAATCATGGTTAGCCGTGTCCCCGGTTATGGACGTCTTGAGTATCTAGTACTTGGATTATCATGTGAATCTCATCATGTGACTTTAATTAATTTTGTTGGGTTTTAATGATGATGCTTAATTGGGATTGAGAGGGTGTCTACACTCTCAATGTTTAACAACCACCATGATAGTTAAATAAAATTTATTCCTTTGCAGTAGGGAAAAATTGGCTTTTCGCAAAAACCTTAACCATAGAGCTTTTCCACCAGCCATATATGCATGTAGTGATAGCCATATTTCATCATTTCTCTATGGTGTGAATTTGCTAGTACATTCAATGTACTGACCCTTTGTGGCTGCAACATCTCATGTTGCAGGATTTTCTTACGACGAGTAGGTGATACGTTAGGGTTACAATTTCTACACTCAACTTTGCCGTTGGTGTTGATGGGAATCCACAACCTTGTTACTTCCGCTGTTTGGATCGAGGTAATAGTATTTACGTTACTTTATACATGTGATTTACCTCTGTTATAAATCCTCGAGTACTGTGTGTGCCAGCATACCGATCCAGGGATGACACTTAAGCACAGAGACTTGATCCATTCGGGTCGGGTCGCTACAATATCAAATATATACTTTTTCACTGTGCCATTCTTCTTACCTGCCAAGTATCTAGGGCAGTTCCACTTCCAGTGACCATTTCCTTTGCAGTAGAAGCACTTAGTTCCATGCTTGGGTCTAGCTTTGAGCTTCTTCATGGGAGTGGCAACTTGCTTACCTTTCTTCTTTGAAGTTCCTCTTTCTTTCCCTTTGCCCTTTTCTTGAAACTAGTGGTCTTGTTAACCATCAACACTTGGTGCTAGTTCTTGATTTCTACCTTCACCGATTTCAGCATCGCGAAGAGCTTGGGAATTACTTTCGTCATCCCTTGCATATTATAGTTCATCACTAAGTTCTAGTAACTTGGTGATAGTGACTAGAGAACTTTATCAATTACTATCTTATCTAGAATATTAACTCCCACTTGATTCAAGGAATTTTAGTACCCAGACAATCTGAGCACATGCTCACTGGTTGAGCTGTTCTCCTCCACCTTATAGGCAAAGTACTGTCAGAGGTCTCATACCTCTTGATACAAGCATGAGTATGAAATAACAATTTCAACTCTTAGAACATCTTATATGTTCCGTGGCCTTCAAAATGTTTTTGAAGTCCCAGTTCTAAGTCATAAAGCATGGTGCACTAAACTATTAAGTAGTCATCATACCGAGCTTTGTCAAACTTTCATAACGTGTGCATCTCCTCCTGCAATAGGTCCGTCACCTAGCGGTGCATCAAGGACATAATTCTTCTGTACAGCAATGAGGATAATCCTCAAATCACGGACCCAGTCCGCATCATTGCTACTATCATCTACCAACTTATTTTTCTCTAGGAACATATCAAAAAATAAACGGGTAGCTACATCGCAAGCTATTGATCTACAACATAGATATGCAAATACTTTCAAGACTAAGTTCATGATAAATTAAAGTTCAATTAATGATATTACTTAAGAACTCCCACTTGGATAGACATCCCTCTAGTCATCTAAATGATCACGTGATCCAAATCAACTAAAACATGTCTGATCATCACGTGAGATGGAGTAGTTTTCAATGGTGAACATCACTATGTTAATTATATCTACTATATGATTCACGCTCGACCTTTCGGTCTCCAGTGTTCCAAGGCCATATCTGTATATGCTAGGCTCGTCAAGTTTAACCCGAGTATTCCGCGTGTTCAAAACTGGCTTGCACCCGTTGTATGTGATAGTAGAGATCATCACACCCGATCATCACGTGGTGTCTCGGCACGACGAACTATCACAACGGTGCATACTCAGGGAGAACAATTATACCTTGAAATTTAGTGAGAGATCATCTTATAATACTACCGCCGAACTAAGCAAAATAAGATACATAAAGGATAAACATCACATGCAATCAAAATATGTGACATGATATGGCCATCATCATCTTGTGCCTTTGATCTCCATCTCCAAAACACCGTCATGATCTCTATCGTCGCCGGCATGACACCATGATCTCCATCATCTTGATCTCTATCAACATGTGTCACATGGTTGTCTCACCAACTATTGCTTTTGCAAATATTGCTATCTCATAGCGATAAAGTAAAGCAATTATATGGGGCTTGCATCTTATGCAAGAAAGAGACAACCATAAGGCTCCTACCAGTTGCCGATAACTTCAACAAAACATGATCATCTCATACAACAATTTATATCTCATCACGTCTTGACCATATCACATCACAACATGCCCTGCAAAAACAAGTTAGACGTCCTCTACTTTGTTGTTGCAAGTTTTACGTGGCTGCTATGGGCTGAGCATGAACCGTTCTTACCTACACATCAAAAATAACAACGCGGTATAGTGATTGCTTTTTGATATTCAGAAAGAACCATGTTCATTGAATCCGATTCAACTAAAGTTGGAGAAACAGACACCCACTAGCCACCTGTGTGCGAAGCACGTCGGTAGAACCAGTCTCGCGTAAGCGTACGCGTAATGTTGGTCTGAGCCGCTTCATCCAACAATACCACCGAATCAAGAATCAACTAGTGACGGCAAGCAATATGTATATACCCATGCCCACAACTCCTTTGTGCTCTACTCGTGCATATAACATCTACACATAGACCTTGCTCGGATGACACTATCGGGGAAGGCAGCAATTTCAAAAAAATTCCTACGCACACGCAAGATCATGATGATGCACAGCAACGAGAGGGGAGAGTGTTGTCCACGTACCCTCGTAGACCGTAAGCTGAAGCGTTAAGACAACACGGTTGATGTAGTCGTACGTCTTCACGATCGATCGATCCAAGTACCGAAAGTACGGCACCTTCGCGATCTGCACACGTTTGGCTCAGTGATGTCCCACGAACTCATGATTCAGCAGAGTGTCGAGGGAGAGCTTCATCAGCACGACAGCGTGATGACGGTGGTGATGATGCTACCAGAACAGGGCTTCGCCTAAGCACCGCTACGATATGACCGAGGTGGATTATGGTGGAGGGGGGCACCGCACACGGCTAAGAGATCAATGATCAACTTGTGTGTCTATGGGGTGCCCCCTCCCCCGTATATAAAGGAGTGGAGGAGGGGAGGGCCGGCCCTCTCTCTCTGGCGTGCCCCAAGGGGAATTCCTACTCCTAGTAGGAGTAGGTTTCCCCCTTCCCTAGTTGGAGTAGGAGAAGAAGGAAGATGGAGAGAAGGAAAGAGGGAGGCGCCGCCCCCTCCCTAGTCCAATTCGGACCAGTCCATGGGGGGGCGCAGCCACCCCTTGAGGTCCTTCTGTCCTTTCCCGTATGGCCCATTAAGGCCCATTACTTCCCCGCCAAATTTTGTAACTCTCCGGTACTCCGAAAAATACCCGAATCACTCGGAACCTTTCTGATATCCGAATATAGACTTCTAATATATCGATCTTTATGTCTCGAACATTTTGAGACTCCTCGTCATGTCTGTGATCTCATTCGGGACTCCGAACAACCTTCTGTACATCAAATCACATAACTCATAATACAAATTGTCATCGAACGTTAAGTGTGCGGACCCTACGGGTTCGAGAACTATGTAGACATGACCGAGACACCTCTCCGGTCAATAACCAATAGCGGAACCTGGATGTTCATATTGGCTCCCACATATTCTACGAAGATCTTTATCGGTCAAACCGCATAACGATATACGTTGTTCCCTTTGTCATTGGTATGTTACTTGCCCGAGATTTGATCGTCGGTATCCTCATACCTAGTTCAATCTCGTTACCAGCAAGTTTCTTTACTCGTTCCGTAATGCATCATCCCGCAACTAACTCATTAGTCACAATGCTTGCAAGGCTTAGAGTGATGTGCATTATCGAGAGGGCCCAGAGATAGCTCTCCGATACACGGAGTGACAAATCCTAATCTCGATCTATGCCAATTCAACAAACACCATTGGAGACACCTATAGAGCATCTTTATAATCACCCAGTTACGTTGTGACATTTGATAGCACACAAGTTGTTCCTCCGGTATTCGGGATATGCGTAATATCATAGTCAGAGGAACATGTATAAGTTATGAAGAAAGTAGTAGCAATGAAACTGAATGATCATTATGCTAAGCTAACGGATGGGTCTTGTCCATCACATCATTCACTAATGATGTGATCCCGTTCATCAAATGACAACATATGTCCATGGCTAGGAAACTTAACCGTCATTGATTAACGAGCTAGTCAAATAGAGGCATACTAGGGACACTCTGTTTGTATATGTATTCACACAAGTACTAAGTTTCCGTTTAATACAATTCTAGCATGAATAATAAACATTTATCATGATATAAGGATATATATATATAACAACTTTATTATTGCCTCTAGGGCATATTTCCTTCACTTACCCATGAGGCATGGTTCGTAAGTATCAAATGATTCATAATCAAGTGATTCCAAAAATCCATCCGTACGGAGTTTCTTCATGCGATTTACACCAATATGAGCTAAACGACAGTGCCACAAGTATGTTGCACTATCATTATCAACTTTGCATCTTTTGGCATCAATATTATGAATATGTGTATCACTATGATCGAGATTCAATAAACCATTTACATTTGGTGTATGACCATAGAAGGTTTTATTCATGTAAACAGAACAACAATTATTCTCTGACTTAAATGAATAACTGTATTGCAATAATCATGATCCAATCATATTCATGCTCAACGCAAACACCAAATAGCATTTATTTTCGTCCAACACTAATCTCAAAGGTAAAAGGAGTGTGCGATGGTGATCTTATCAACCTTGGAATCACTTCCAACACACATTGTCACCTTGCCCTTAACTAGCCACTATTCATTTTGCAACTCCTATTTCGAGTTACTAATCTTAGCAACTGAATCGGTATCAAATACCCTGGGGTTACTATGAACACTAAAAAAGTACACATCGATAACATGTATATCGAATATACTTTTGTGCACTTTGCCATCCTTCTTATCCGCCAAGTATTTGGGGTAGTTCCGCTTCTAGTGACCATTCCCTTTGCAGTAGAAGCACTCAGTTTTAGGCTTAGGTCTAGCTTTGGGCTTCTTCACGGGAGTGGCAACTTACTTGCCATTCTTCTTGAAGTTCCCTTTCTTTCCCTCGCCCTTTTACTTGAAACTAGTGGTCTTGTCAACCATCAACACTTGATGCTTTTTCTTGATTTCTACCTTCGCCAATTTTAGCATCGCGAAGAGCTCGAGAATCGTTTTCATCATCCCTTGCATATTATATTTCATCACGAAGTTCTAGTAACATGGTGATAGTGACTAGAGAACTCTGTCAACCACTATCTTATCTGGAAGATTAACTCCCACTTGATTCAAGTGATTGTAGTACCCAGACATTCTAAGCACATGCTCACTAGCTGAGCTATTCTCTTCCATCTTGTAGGCAAAGTACTGGTCAAAGGTCTCATACCTCTCGACAAGGGCATGAGTCCAAAATACAAATTTCAGCTCATGGAATATCTCATATGCTCCATGGCGTTCAAAACCTTTTCAAGTCCTAGTTCTAAGCCGTAAAGTATTGCGCACTAAACTATCAAGTAGTCATCATACCGAGATTGTTAAACGTTTATAACGTCTGCATCAGCTCCTGCAACAGGTCTGTCACCTAGCAGTGCATCAACGACTTAATTCTTCTGTGCAGCAATGAGGATAATCCTCAGATCACAGACCTAGTATGCATCATTGCTACTATCATCTTTCAACTTAGTTTTCTCTAGGAACATATCAAAAATAAAACACAGGAGCTATAAACAAGCTATTGATCTACAACATTGATATGCAAATACTATTAGGACTAAGTTCATGATAAATTAAGTTCAATTAATCATATTGCTTAAGAACTCCCACTTAGATAGACATCCATTGAGTCCTCTAAATGATTACATGATCTATATCAACTAAACCATGTCCGATCATCACGTGAGAGGGAGTAATTTTCAATGGTTAACATCTCTATGTTGATCATATCTACTATATGATTCACATTCGACCTTTCGGTCTAGTGTACCGAGGCCATGTCTGTACATGCTAGGCTCGTCAAGTTTAACCCGAGTATTCTGCACATGCAAAACTGGCTTGCACCCATTGTATGTGAACGTAGAGCTTATCACACCCGATCATCACGTGGTGTCTCGGCACGATGAACTGTCGCAACGGTGCATGCCCAGGGAGAACACGTATACCTTGAAATTCAGTGAGGGATCATCTTATAATGCTACCGCCGTACTAAGCAAAATAAGATGCATAAAAGATAAACATCATATGCAATGAAAATATGTGACATGATATGGCCATCATCATCTTGTGCCTTTGATCTCCATCTACAAAGCACCGTCATGATCTCCATCATCACCTGCTTGACACCTTGATTTCCATCGTAGCGTCATTATCGTCTCGCGAACTATTGCTTCTACAACTATCGCTACCGCATAGTGATAAAGTAAAGCAATTACATGGCGATTGCATTTCATACAATAAAGTGACAACCATAAGGCTCCTGCCAGTTGCCGATAACTTTTACAAAACATGAACATCTCATACAATAACTTATATCACATCATGTCTTGACTATATCACATCACAACATGCGCTGCAAAAACAAGTTAGACGTCCTCTACTTTGTTGTTGCAAGTTTTACGTGGCTGCTATGGGCTTCTAGCAAGAACCATTCTTACCTACGCATCAAAACCACAACGATTTTTTGTCAAGTGTGCTATTTTAACCTTCAACAAGGATCGGCCATAGTCAAATTAGATTCATCTAAAGTTGGAGAAACAGAAACCCACCAGCCACCTTTATGCAAAACAAGTTGCATTTCTATCGGTGGAACTGGTCTCATGAATGTCGTCATGTAAGGTTGGTCTAGGCCGCTTCATCCAAAAATACCGCCGAATCAAATTAAACGTTGGTGGTAAGCAGTATGACTATGATCACCCACAACTCTTTGTGTTCTATCATGCATATCATCTACGCATAGACCTGGCTCTCATGCCACTGTTGGGGTACGTAGCATGCAATTTCAAAAAAATTCCTACGATCACGCAAGATCTATCTAGGAGATGCATAGAAACAAGAGGGGGAGCGTGTTTCCATGTACCCTCGTAGACCGAAAGCGGAAGCGTTAGCTTAACGCGGTTGATGTAGTCGAACGTCTTCGCAATCTAACCGATCTAGTACCGAACGTACGACACCTCCAAGTTCAGCACACGTTCATCTCGATGACATCCCTTCAACTCTTGATCCAGCAGAGGGTCGAGGGAGAGTTTCATTAGCACGACGGCGTGGTGACGGTGATGGTGATGAGATCCACGCAGGGCTTCGCCTAAGCACTACGTGAATATGACCGGAGGAGTAAACCTGGAGGGAGATGCCGCACATGGCTTGGAACAATTGGTGTGTCTTCAAGGGGTGCCCTGCCCATGTATACAAAGGAAGGAGAGGGAGGAGGCCGTCCAGGGGGCGCGCCATAAGGGGGGAGTCCTACAAGAACTCCTAGTCCTAGTAGAATTCGCCCCCCCTCTTATTCCTTCTCATGGAGGGGGAAAAGGGGGGAGGAGAGGAGAGGGGAAAGGAAAGGGGGGCCACGCCCTCTTCTCCTTGTCCAATTCGGACAACCCATGAGGGGAGCGTGCCTCCCCTTGTGGGCTTCCCTCTCTCTCCCCTATGGCTCATGTAGGCCCAATACTTCCCCGGGGGGTTCCGATAACCCCTTGGTACTCCGATAATATCCGAAACGTCCCGAAACCATTCAGGTGTCCGAATACCTTCGTCCAATATATCAATCTTTACCTCTATACCATTTCAAGACTCCTCGTCTTGTCCGTGATCTCATCCAGGACTCCTAACAAACTTCGATCACCAAAACACATAACTCATAATACAAATCATCATCGAACGTTAAGCGTGCGGACCCTCCGGGTTCGAGAACTATGTAGACATGACGGAGACACATCTCCGGTCAATAACCAATAGCGGAACTTGGATGCTCATATTGGTTCCTACATATTCTAGGAATATCTTTATCGGTCAAACCGCAGCGAGAACATACGTTATTCCCTTTGTCATCGGTATGTTACTTGCCCGAGATTTGATCGTCGGTATCATCATACCTAGTTCAATCTTGCTACCGGCAAGTCTCTTTACTCGTTCTGTAATGCATCATCCCGCAACTAAATCATTAATCACATTGATTGCAAGGCTTATAGTGATGTGCATTACCGAGAGGGCCTAGAGACACCTCTCCGATACTTGGAGTGACAAACCCTAACCTCGATCTATGCCAACCCAAAAAACACCTTCGGAGACACCTGTAGAGCATCTTTATAATCACCCAGTTACGTTGTGACATTTGATATTACACAAGGTGTTCCTCCAGTATTCGGGAGTTGCATAATCTCATAGTTAGAGGAATATGTATAAGTCATGAAGAAAGCAATAGAAATAAAACTTAACAATCATTATGCTACGCTAACAGATGGGTCTTGTCCATCACATCATTCTCCTAATGATGTGATCCTGTTCATCAAATGACAATACGTGTCTATGGTTAGAAAACTTAACCATCTTTGATTAATGAGCTAGTCAATTAGAGGCATAATAGGGACACTTTGTTTTGTCTATGTATTCACACATGTATCAAGTTTCCGGTTAATACAATTCTAGCATGAATAATAAACATTTTTCATGATATAAGGAAATATAAATAACAACTTTATTATTGCCTCTATGGCATATTTCCTTCACGCTATTCACAGTAAAGAATATTCTTCTGTACACAGAGAGCGTAGATGTTGTGCAGACTGAGCAAATCATGGAAAATGATTAAACTAAGGAACATGTCGATGATGATTTCAAAAATGGGAGACAATAATTTACTAGCAAGCGTTGTTTGCCAGGAACACACACAACTTATTAGCAGGAAATGTGTGTATTACTATCCGTCTTCCCACACAATTAGCCGGTGCACCCTTGTCTGTTGCATGCGTTCACCTCACCGCGCCAGCCTCTGCTCGCATACCTCGGCGTGTTCTACTCATTATTGGGCACCGTGACGTGCTCTGCTCGTGTCCCTCCGCGCACTTGGCTTGTGGACGGCTTTTCCCTGTGTGTTCAATTACTATATGGATATGGTTGCTCGCCGTTGAGGTGGCGGCTGGGCACTCTACTCGTGTCACTCTGCGCACTCTGCTCCCGCGTCCTCCATGCGTGCTTTGCCAGCGGTTGGGGCCGGTAAATGATCACGTTGGTGGCCCCATATGCATGCGGTTGCGTCACACGCGTCGCCATGATGCAGTTACGTATAGCACAATGGAGTTATGTGCTGCAAAAACTACCATCCGGGCACCCCGATATTCCAGGCCATCTGGCTTCCCATTAATTCCCATGGCCATTATAATCTTCGTCTCTTCAACCTTCCGATGGCGCCCCACAACACAACAAGCACACCCACGATGACACATAAAGACATGATATCTAGTGCGCTCCAATGGAGTTCGGCGTGCATCAAGTGGAGACCCACGTCAGGAAGAAGGATCTCTCGGTGGTGTACACCATCGACCTGGCCATGGTGAAGGTCTACATCAACATTGTTTAGCCCTTGCTAGCTCAAGACAAGTACAAAGTAGTCGACATCGACCTCCAGTACACCGGCGATCAACTCGGGATAGATTAGAAGGTTGCCATCGCCTAGTTGTGTCTGCGCTAGCACGTCCTCATCTACCACTACTACCTGACCACAGAGCCTTGTGACCGTTTCGCTAGGTTTGTCAACAGCCCCAACTACAAGTTCGCTATGG
This sequence comes from Triticum aestivum, assembly GCF_018294505.1. NCBI lineage: Eukaryota > Viridiplantae > Streptophyta > Magnoliopsida > Poales > Poaceae > Triticum > Triticum aestivum. The sequence continues at coordinate 377,453,434 of NC_057797.1, read as the reverse complement.
TGGAAACCATGAATGATGTAAAACACTCCAGGTTTCGGGCTCATCCTGTTAGAAGCTTGTCGAAATCCGTGGCCATGAGGTTGCACGAAGAAGGACTCCCTGGTTGAACTCGCCTCAGCCATCATCGACCCCTACTAAAAAAAGATGAAGGAGGATGCAAAGAAAAATTCCGCATCCTGGCATGGGGTCTGGATGCAAAAACTGGATGAAGCCCACCTCAAGTTCGCGGCCAAGAACGTGTACACATGCTACGAGATGCACGGGAGGGATCGAGCCACCAGAAGAGCAGTGGTGGCAAGCGTCACAAGAAGATGTAGATGATGATCAGATGATCGTTTATCCTAGTTAATTATGAATGTAATAGTTTACTTTGGTGTGTGCAAATACCATGTGTGTGCTAGACACCTATATATGTAATTGGATGTTTAATTTAGTTATGCAAGCATGTCCTTATAAGTATGTATGTTGCTGTTATGTATGCAATCACATCACACACAGACCATACTAGGGAACCTGAAGGTGATGAATTTATCAATCACTGACAATTGTACACCAACAAGCATTTGCCCACAACAAACACAGCTTCCTACTAGAAATCATCTGTGTTATTAACGGTCTTCGCACACATTACTGATTACGGACATGTTTGCCGCGTATCACCTAATGGAAAACAGATCATCCAAGTGAACTGTATGTCGTATAGCGCACACACCTTGATTTGGCTGGCCATTTTTGTTGTGTTGCCTAATCACAAACAGTTCATCCGAGAGAATTTCATGCCGTATATTGCACACACCTTCATCTGGTTGACTGTTTCTACTGTTATGCTCATCGCAAATAGCTCATTTGAGTGAACAATATTCCACGTATCAAACACACAACTCTAATCTGAATCGTGTTTGATGTCTCTGCAATCGCAAATAGTTTGTATCATTTTTTATAGTTTTCTTACAACACCATTTGCGATTGATGCATCACACATAGTTTCGTCGAAGAGTCTCTGATTGTAGTGTCACGTTAGCAGCCTCCTGTGGTAGTGCCACCAGCTATACAAACATGTTTTAACCCCCTTTCCATGAAAGAGTTTTAAACCGTCGCCTGACATGTGTGTGCGATAGGGGGTCCTACCTACACGACCCAAAAACCGTCTGGACTAGGGAGTAGGAATGCATACGTTTTGCAGAACTAAGAGTATGTGATGCCCGTATCTATCCCAAACACGAGTTGTCACACAATTGTTTGTGATATATCGAAGATCCCAAACATTCCATGCTTGCTACTCGTGTGTGCTGGCATTACCATCACATACGCTGTTTTGTGGTGCAACATTTAGGATGCGCACCCCATCACAAACAGTTCATGAATGTAAAGTGTGTTTGATATGGAGACTATCACACAAATTCACTTCTCCCGAACCATACACGATATATAATTAATAAGATAAGTTAATCGTCATACGAGTGTCGGATGGGTTTATGAAACATCCGGCTGTCGTACTAGTGTCGGATGGGATAACTATTGCACACCCAATTCTGTGGTGCAATGTTTGCGATGCGTATGACGTCACAAATAGCTCATGTTTTAATGCATGTACGATAAACTGAACATCACAAACATTTAGTTTCCTTGCATCGTTTGTGATATTGTCTGACATCACACATACTTTGCAAACGGCAACCGTGTGCATGGTCGCACACGTTTTCTCTCAGTGAAACGTGTCGGATTATGAGGTATATCACACACGTTATGCTTTACAGACCGTATGCGCCATAATGACCTTGTAGAGCATAATTTCTCCCTAAATTAATCATTGCAATCTAAAATTGTATAGAAATTGAATTCGAGAGTAGGCAATAACTTTATTCATATGCATCAGGTTCAACAACCAATGCACTATTCGACTCATAGGTACATATGTTCAAGAATTACATAAGCACCAAATACAGAATGATGAAATAGGGTTGTATACTTGGAATAAGACGGTAAATAAAGAGGCGGAAGACATTACGATTGTTGAACAAGGTGAAGTGGATTGTCCATATTGTGCCCTCCTCCATGCCGAATGCACGCACGACTCTAGCAACCCCTTGTGATGGCCGACCGCCCATCCTTCACAATCTTCATGAGGAATTCTAGATAGTCATTGTAGTCTGGTAGAAATACTTTATCCTTTGCATGTCCACCAATCATTTAGTTTGAGAGGTAACCTTGAGTAAACTGCTTTGGGAACCAATGGAAAGGGAAAAGAATCAAACATTGTCATCTAACACTCATTATGGGCAGTGAAAAGAAGGCTATAGAGTTCTTACTTACCATCATGCAGTTCATTGTTGCCTTGGATAAAGTTTAAATAAATAGTTTAATTGCCATATTTTGACCGATTTTACTAACAATATTTATCAGTTTCCTCACTTGATGCTAGTTCATGAATATCTCATTGCCCCATACACAAAAAGGGTCGAAGCGCGGATCTTTAACAATGACATATGTACCTGCCAGCACTAGGTTAATATAACAAGCTAAACTGCAGTTGCACAATGATGTAGTACAACACTCCCTCCGTTCCATTATAGAAGATCTTATTACATCCAATATACTCACATATTGAATGAATTAAGATCTTATATTATGGGGCAGAGGGAGTATATACAGGCCATGGGATGAAACTAACCTCGATGGAGAACAACAGTCATTCCCAATATTGTCCTATGTAAGTAATCGAACGACATGTTAAGCACAACAGCCTAAACATCAACCAAATATATCCATGGTAGATAACATAATCTCCAATTGGTAGCTTCAGTGTGCAGGTTTAAGCACGCTAGTTAAGCAAAACAAGAAGTGGAAAGGTGTGTTAACTGCAATAGGCCTAGCATTTAACAACAAGCAAATGTAGTCATTCAAACTGGTATTGTGCATGTTTAAGTAAACTAGTTGTTAAATAAAAAAGGCATGTTAACTACAACATGCTTAACAGCAACCAAATATAGTCATTCATAGAGGTACTGTTCAAACTGGTATTGATGAAATTGAACTCCACAGTTCATACTTGCACATATAGAACATCACATAGTGAATAACTGAAATAAACAAGGCATACTATGAATAACCAAAGATAGCAATTGAAACTAGACATATGCTAACTACAAACAACCGAACAACCAAAAACCGTTAAAAGAGGCATATGCTCGCTACAACATGCTTAACATCAAGCAAATATAGTCATTCATAGTGGTATTGTTGTAACTAGTATTGGTGAAAAATAACTACATAGTTCATACTTACACATATAGAACATCACATTGTGAAAAACTGAAATAAATAAAGCATGCCACAAACAACCAAAGATAGCAATTGAATCTGGACATATGCTAACTACAAACAACAAAACAACCAAACACCATTCAAAGATGCATATGCTAGCTACAACACGCTTAATAGCAAGCAAATATAGTCATTCATAGTGCTATTGTTGAAATTGCATAGAATGTAACTTGTGCTTAAACATCAAATTGTATAACTGAACAACAAAATGTGAAAAAAGAGGGGGGGTGTTACCTACACCAGGCTTAACAGTATTTGTGAATAACTAAACTAAAAAGCCATACTGCAAACAACCAAATATAGCAATTAAAACTGGACATATTCTCACTACAAAAGGGGCTCGACAAAACAAATCATGGGTTCCCCCTATGAAGAGGAACGACAAAACAAATCATGGGTTTCCTCACTTGTCACAAGTGGGATCCTTCACATTGGAAGAGCACAGACTCTGGGTGCGCTTGATGCTGTCGAAGATGGGCTCCTTCCCCTTTGAAGAGCACGACTGTAGGGCGCCCTCCCTGATGTCGTAGATAGGCTCTTTCCCCTTGGAAGAGCCAGAAAGGGTGTCCTCCTCATGGTCGCCGTTGATGAGGTTTGACTTGGCAGCTAAGGATCCCAAGCCAGCGTCGCAGAACGTGTCCTTCAGAAATGACAAAAGGGGCTGCATGGCGATGCAGGATGGCAAATGCTTCACAGCTAGAGGAGATTAGTGGTAGGGCCATGGATGAGATCGATGACGGTCAAACTTGAGTTGTTGGGGGTGGGCCACTTAACCTGTGCCATAGCCCATGTCAGGTTGTCGTTGTCGACGACCTTGATGTCATAGCTGGCGTTTGTAATATACGAGGATACTCTAGCCCATTGATTGAGAGCATGCGACCAGTCATCATTGTTAGTTTCCTTAGTGGCCACAGCGGCCACCTCACCGTGATTAGGTGAAGATGCTGCGATAAACCTCTTTTGGGACATTCGCTCCTCGAGCTCCCGCGGAACCGTAGCCGGGCTTAGGCTGCGACGCTCTGGAGTGGGAAAGGAGGATGGGGATGAAGGTCTGTGGAAATGCGGTGTTTTGTAGGCATCATCTAAGAAACTTAGGGCGGTGAGGGTATGGAGCTCGGTGCATAACTTCCACGGGCAGACCGACAGAGGTTGACTATGGAGGCGGCGACGACCTAGGTAGGGTTTGGAGCGAGGGAGGGGTGGCGTGTCTGTGTGTGTGAGTGGAGGTTTTGGGGTGTGTGTGTGTGGAGGGGGCAAGGTGGTTTTTGGGGAAATGCCCAACTACTTAAAGTTTTACTAAGCGGGAGTAAAATGTCGGGCCTACTGACAATTTGCATGGAGGGATTGCATCGGAGCGGGAGTAAAAAACATCGCACACGACCCAAACATAATAATTGTGTGCTATCAAACAGAAAAACCCTTCAGGCAGGTAGATATTTTGAGATTGCGAGGGATGCAGGCGGGCGTAAAATCTTGGGGCTACTAAAAATTTGGATGAAGGGATTGAAGCGGAGCGGGAGCAACAAATATCGCATACCGTCCAAACATAATAATCTTGTTCTATCAAACAGAAGAAACCCTCCAGGCGGGAAGACATTTTCGAGATTGCGAGGGAAGCCTCGTGGAGCCAAATCGACCGTGCTGATGTGAGTGATAGCTAGGGGCACGGGCATGGCACACAAGTACTATGAGGGAACTTCTTTTGCGTCTACAATCGCAGACGGTTATTTCATCTGACTCATCTACTATTTATAAATCTGGCAAAAAACGCGGGAAAGGGTTAGAAAAAACACACTTGCATGTGGACCAAATATATGTATGAAAAGGGTGGTTTGATGTTCAAATACGTAATGCACAACTTTGATGTGACACCTGTCTCGCAAAGCGCATAATATTGCTAGTCCACCCCCCCCCCAACTTCATGTTCGCGGGAGGGGAATCCTAGCTATGAACGCATGCCTCCAAATAGCTAGGTCTAGCGTTCCTACCGTAACACAAAACCTATAGGAGTCCATCATGGTCAAACCCCCATTTGCTTCTGGTCAAAGATGGACCATGTGTGGGCCCACAAATGCGTGCTTGTGGCGTGAGATTGGTGAGATCACGTACAGACCACCTGCGGGTGGCCGAACTATATGTATGAAAAGGGTGGTGTGATATTTAAATACAGAATTCACAACTTTGATGTGGCACATGTGCCTCGCAAACCGAACATCCCCGACCCCACAGAGGTTCACAAAGTGCGAAGTAGTTCCCCCCATACACACACACTTTGAGTCGGTGGAAGATGGCATCTCACCAAGATGTACTGTAACATGGACCAAGAATAATCCACCTTGGTCGTATAACCTCTCTCATTGTTGGTCAAAGTGATGGACGTCCATGCGGCCCCACAAATGGGCTAGCTTATCATCGATAACCACATGAGGGAATGCCTGAAGACAGCCACCACTTGCATGTGGCCCAAAGATATGTATGGAAGTGTTTTGTGGGTGTTTTTATACCCAATGCACAACTTTGATGTGGCACCTTGCTTTGGAACTGGAAAGCCCCCACACGGTGCGAGGGTTCACGATGTGTAGTATGTATGTCACCCCACTTCGAGCCGGTGAGAGGGATACATGCGTATGTGTGTGCTCAAACTTAGGTCTAGAATCTCAACATGACCTACTATACCGTCACATGAACCGAAGAAGAAGAACCCACCTTGGTAACCTCTCTCGTTGTCGATCAAAGTGATGGACATCCACACGGGCCCATGAATAGGTTTGCCGCTAAGCACCATGCGAGGGAGAGTGTCCGAAGCCAACCACTGCATGCACGTGTCCCAAACATATGTATGGAGGTGTGTGATGCATGCATGTTTGAATACCCAATGCAGAACATTGATGTGGCCCCTGCCTTGGAAACCGTACAGTCCCCACACAGACTGAGGTTCATGACATGTAGTGTGCTGCCCCCCCACTTAGTCCTGGTGGGAGGGATTCATGCATACACATGTGCTCAAACTATACTATGTAATCTCAGCATGACCTAAACCGTAAGACAAACCAAAAATTAATCCCCTCCTAAGTCAAATTCACGTCTCTCCCTGCCGGTCAAAGTGATGGACCAAGCGGGCCAACAGATGAAAGCATCGCAAATAACCGCATGAGAGAGTGCCAGAGGACAACCACCGCTTGCATATGGGCCAAACATATGTATGGAGGTGTGGTTGTGATGTTGTAATACCCAATGCACAACTTTGATGTGGCACCTGCCTCGGAAACCGTTAAGTTCCCACATGGAGTGAGGTTCATGACACGTAATATATCACTACAAAAAAAACTTCTGTGATGATACGTGTTTGTCAGAGTAGGTCACATTTTTTTGTCATGCATGTACATCCATGACGATTTTATGACAGAACCAACATAGCCATACCTTTGCTGTCGTAGAAGTGTTTCATGACAATACCAAAATTATCATCACAGAAGTGTCCACTACCATGATGATAAATGGCACATCATGGAAGTGCTTTCGTCAAGGGTAAACGACACATGGCATCCACCATAATGGGTCGTCGTTAAGCTATTGGGTTCCGGTTTGGATCTGGTAAGCCGTTAACAACCGGGACCAATGGGGATTTTCCACGTGTAAAATTCTCATTGGCTTTACCAACCACGTGTCAGTTTCATGTTGGGACAGATGTCAAACGCTTAATGGACATGAGGAGCCTATGATACGTTGACATGGGGCAAAGCCCAACAGCGGCCCATTTATGTGAAAAAGGTCGACCCGTTTCACTTGGTCAAAAGGTAGCGGAACGGGCCATGACAGCCTGTTAATCTCCTGTTTGCGTTTAGCCCATTTACTGTTGGGGAACGTAGCATGTAATTTCAAAAAAATTCATACGATCACGCAAGATCTATCTAGGAGATGCATAGCAACGAGTGGGGGAGAGTGTGTCCACGTACCCTCATAGACCGAACGCGGAAGCGTTAGTTTAACGTGGTTGATGTAGTTAAACATCTTCTCGATTCAACCGATCAAGTACCGAATGTACGACACCTCCGAGTTCTGCACACGTTCGACTTGATGACGTCCCTCGAACTCTTGATCTAGCGAAGTGTCGAGGGAGAGTTTCGTCAGCACGGCGGCGGGATGACGGTGATGGTGAAGTGATCCGCGCATGGCTTTGCCTAAGCACTACGACAATATCACCGGAGGAGTAAACGGTGGAGGGGGGCACCGCACACGACTAAGAAATATTGATGTGTCCTAGAGGTGCCCCCCGCCCCCGTATATAAAGGAGGGAGAGGGGAGGAGGCCGGCCTAGGGGCGCCCCAAGTAGGAGGACTCCCACTTGGGCTCCTAGCCCAATTCGACCCCTTTACTTTTATCGGAGGGGGAAACGGGGAAGGAGAGGGAGGAGGAGAGGGAAAGGGGGCGTGCCCCCTCCTCTAGTCCAATTCGGACTCCTCCCTTGGGGGGGGGGGAGGGGCTCCACTCCTTGTGGGCTGCCTTGCCTCCCTCCTATGGCCCATATGGCCCATATCTTCCCCCGAGGGGATCCGGTAACCCCCTGGTACTCTGATACGTACCCGATACATTCTGAAACACTTCCGGTGTCCGAATACCATCGTCCAATATATCAATCATTACCTCTCGACCTTTCCGAGACTCCTCGTCATGTCTGTTATCTCATCCGGGAATCAGAACAATCTTCAGTCACCAAAACACATAACTCATAATACAAATCGTCATCGAACGTTAAGCGTGCGTACCCTACGGGTTCGAGAACTATCACAACAAAAAAAGACACATACGTGACATTTTGGGCTGAATGAAATTTTTTCTGTCATACTTATGACACTTCTATGACGATAATTGTGACAAAACCCGGTATCATCATAGATGTGGTGGGCTCCTACTTCTATGACAAAAAATCATGACAGAAAATGGGATTTTCGTCCTGGGGTGGCCGGAGACGCAGCTGCATGACATTCTTTGGGCCGTCCATGACAGAAAAAACCATGGTAGAAGCGAGGGCGAGGAAAATATCGGGGTGTTCCCGGTTACAGTGGGTGGTCGGGGCCGAGCGATGCGCATTCCTCTCGTACACGCACGCGCGTGGGTGCGAGGCGTTGGGCTCTAACTGAACCCGAGCGATCGCACTGCAGGCTACGCGTTACTGAACCCGAGCGATGGATCGATGGCTGTTAATTGAACCCGTTTGAGCGATTCCTTCGCCACTGCTGCTAACTGAAGTCGATCGATGCTACCTCTGGATGAACAGTGAGCGTTGCTGGGGGGGTTTGGATGAACAGTTCCCGGTGGGGTGGATGAACAGGACCCCGATCGATCGAGCCGGTTGGGGCTGGATGAACAAGACCCCATGGAGGGCTGGATGAATAGGATGACCCCATGGAGGGCTGGATGAACAATAGACGGTGGAGGGCTGGATGAACAGTAGCCCGTTGAGGGGTGGTTGAACAGGAGCCCGTGTGGAGAGGGCTGGTTGAACAGTAGCCGGTGGAGTAGCGCGCGGTGGAGGCTGGATGAACAGGAGCCCGTGGATGAACAGTCGCAGGTGGAGGCTGGAGTAGGTCGACGGTGGATGAACAGTAGCCCGTGGAGGCTGGAGGGGGTCGATGGTGGAGATGAACAATATCCTATGGAGTCCCGTTTTACGGTACGCCACACCCCTCCCGATGAACAAGACCCCCATTTCGATCGTAGCGCTCCAACACAAGTCCGTTTCCTCCGTTTTGCAGTACGCCACACCCCCCCTGATCAACTTGACCCCATCTCGACCGTAGGAGGTCTGTTTCCTCTGTTTTGAGATACGCCAAACCCCTCCCGATGAACTGGATCCCGTTTCGTACGTGGCCGGTCGAACACAATGACGTTTCCTCCGTTGTGCGGTACGCCAGGCCTCGTTTCCATCGGTTGTTTCTGTCCAAGCCGGTTGGCTCCCACACATTCTGTTGCCTCTCGATGAACAAGACGCATTCCATTGCCTCCCCATGAACACGACGACGACACAGTTTCTCCATTCTGGCCAAGCCATGTACACGAGCCCTGGTCGTACGTATGCGTGAGTAGGCATTCGAGACCCCGCCCGTATGTACGTACATGGTCGTATTTTCTTTCTTGCAGACTGTCCGCTGTACGTACGTGTACATGCTACGTGCGCGCCTCTACTACAACACATGCGTGCCTCTACATCGACCAGTATGTACGTACATGTACGCAACCAGAATGACAATGCTACGTACGCTTCGACCAGGTGGGTCCCGACTGTCAGGCACTTCCTTGTGTGCGAAGATGTAGCTGGTACGTCCCAGCAGTCAGGGGGGCAAGTCATTTTTTTTCCTGGACGCACTTCCTTGCGTGCAAAGATGTAGCTGGTAGGTCCCAGCAGTCTGGGGGAAATGTTTTCTTCGCAAAATACGGTTGCCCGCCCGATGGGTCCCTGCTGTCAGGTGGAGGAATCATTATTTTTCATGAAATAAGGAGGCACTTCCTTGCTGCGGCCATGGACCCAGATGTCAGCCTCTCCACTTACAGTGCACGTCCGATGGAAGCCGTTCCTTGACCACGTTGACCACGCCGTGTCAAGAACACCAGGGCGGTGGATGAGGGCGAGGCCTAGGAAGGGGACGACGAGGAGCCGGGGAAGACGCGGCAGTGGATGCCCACGCGTAGAGGAGTATGATGGTTCACTGGTTTGCTGCAGTGTGAGGCTGTCATTGCCGCAGAATAACAGAGGGTGTGGATGAGTAGAGGGATGGCCTGGCCAGCGGTGGGATTAGTAGGGGGCGGTGAGGCCTCCGTGGCATCGCAGCCCGCCATGGGAGGCAGGAGCACGAGGCACGGCCGACGCTGGTTTGGGCGGCTAGAGCAAGAAGGCCAGAGGTTGAAGAAGCACTACGGCCTTTGGATGGACATCGTACGATCACTGGAGCTAGAATCATGCATATTGACTAAGTTGACAAAGCCCTCCATCCCCGTCAACTTACTAGGCCCACAAGTCAGCCTCCCACTATACTGGGACCCAGCTAGTAGGGGGTATTCATTTTTTGTGCGTAATAAGGAGGCACTTCCTTGCGTGCGAAGATATAGCTGGTGGGTCCGAGTTGTCAGCGGCGGTGACATTTTTTCGCAAAATACAGAGGCCCTTTCGGTGGGTCCTAGATGTCAGGTGGAGGAATCATTATTTTGCGCTTAATAAGGAGACATTTCCTTGCGTGTGGCCGTGGACCCAGCTATCGGCCACTCCACATACAGTCCACTTTAGATGCATGTCGGTCGTTGACCATGTTGACCAGGCCGCGCTGAGAGCACCAGGGTGGTGGACAACGGTGAGGCCTAGGAAGGGAACGACACGAAGCCAGGGAAGACTCGGCAGTTGTTTCCCACGCGGAGGGGAGTACGATTGTGCGAGGGCTTACTGGTTTGTCTGCCGTCGCTGTAGAATAATAGCAGGTGTGGGTGGGTAGAGGGATGGCTAGGCCAGCGATGGGAGTACGGTGGGGCGGTGAGGCCTGCGCGGCAGCACAGCCAACCGCGTGGAGGAGGGAGCAGGCAGTCCCGCTGGCACTTGTTTGAGCGGCTGGAGCAGGAAGAGCAGAGATTGAAGAAGCACGATCACCGTTGGATGGACATCCAATAGTCATTCTTGTGCGTCAACCTTTTTTTAGGAAAGCTTCAAATATGTGGAAAACAGCATACAGCCCATCTGCCATTATTTCTAATAATTTTCAAACCATTTGCTAATTCTTAAGGTTTTTTGGAGCCTATATTCTTTTTGTTAGCATTACAGCCCATATTGTGGCCACGGTTAAAAAATTGTATGAAATTTTGCATATTTCGGTGCGGTCCGAACTGGTTTTAATCCTGAAATTTCGAGTCACATTCAAACTGATTTTAAAAATAAATGTATATCAATATAAAATCCAAAAAATTGTCCATGCATAAAAATCAATGCAATTTAAAATCTCAAAACGAAAAAAAAAGAAATTTGAAACTAATTGCCGGTTTGATGTGTTTTAAAAATGTACAACCCATTTCTCATTACTGATAGGCCATTTTCTCGGCCAGCCAAATGAAGCTCTCCTCGTCTTAAAAGATTTGCAGCCCAATAGGCCTGGCAAAGCGACTTACTTGGCAAATCACAAAAAAACTGGGCTAGCCATTTTTAGAAAGAAAAAAACTACTTGGCTGGTCTGTGGTAAACATAAGAGAGAAGGCTGTGAAGACAGGCCAGAGTGCCCCACACAGCCCAGTTGACACCCTGCTTCCGTCTCAAAAACAAATTAGATAAATTCCACTCAAATTATGGCGATTCATAAAAATGCCACTATAATTTCCAAACTTTGAAAAACGCCATTGCAATTTTTGCAAACTTTGGAAAACGCCAGTGCGTTTTGCAAACTTTGAAAAACGCCACTCTAGACATCAAAAAATGCCACTGGAAATGGCATGAAATGGCATTTTTCAAATTTTGGAAATTACAGTGGGATTTCTCGGAAACACCAGATTTGGAGTGGCATTTATCAAATTAACCGAAAACAAAAATAACTGGGCGAGCTGCTGGGTCCCTGGTGTCAGCCGCTCGTTGTGCAATTCTCTCGTTTATTGACTATGTTGACAATGGCATGGGACCCAGATGTCAGAAATCCATTAGGAGGAGTCATTTCTTATTGGCTTGAAATAAGGAGGCACTTGCTTGCATACTGCCATGACCTTGGTGGGTCCCTTCTGTCATCCTCCATGTACAATCATCTCTTGATTGTGTACGCGTCAACATGGTAGGCCCACAATTCAGCCTCTAAACCCATGGAGGACAAATACAACCCATTTAAAAAAATAACAGCCCATTCCATACATTCAAACGGAAAGTTCAACATGCAGAGCATAGTAACAGATCTTATCCACATATAGAGTACTGAACTTCCATGTTGACAACCATCATAGCCAAGTTAACTATCTACTCCCACTAATACTCTAGTAGCGTACAAGTACTAACTTACTCTTAGCTAGCTAGACGATGCCGGCCACCATCTGCGGTACATGCTAAACGCCGGCACCGGCATCCTCCGCCTCGCCTCGGACTTGCCAAAGGTCCGATAGGGCGCGTTGCTCACGCGCGTTGGCCCTTTCCATGCCGGCGTGGTCTACCGAAGCTTCGGCTTCTAAGCGGGAAACCCACTTGATGAGTTGGTAGTAAAAATCAGCGTCGCGAACCCGTGCGTGCCCGACACCCTCCACGGCTGTTTGCCGGGCGCCGGCCTCCACGTAGTCGGCCCAGTTGCGGGTGCTTTGCTCGCGAATCAGAGCGTTCGTGCGCTGCTGCACCATGTCCCGCTGGCGGCGCAAATCGGCAATATGCTGCTCCTCCGCCAGGCGGTCGCGCTCCAACAACTCCTCATAGTCCGCATTGCCATCTAAAGACCGATAGAATGCCTCCTCCCTCCGTCTGCCTTCCGGTGAAAAACCGAAGACTAGTTTCGGCGGTGACCGCCTCCGGTGTCGCCTATCGCCGATGGGCGGGGGCATGGCGGACGTGGCGAGCGACATCGGGCCGGTGGGGGCTTATGAGGATAGGGCGAGTTGGGTGATGGTGCCATTGGAGAAGCCCGGGAAACAGTAATTATAGGCAGAAGGTAGGCGAACTAGCGTGTCGCAAGAAACACGACAGTCATCGCGGTCATCGGAATTCAATGCATAAGTAGGCATGGCTTAGCGCGCCAGCTTGCCGTGGAAAACTAGAAAAACTGAAATTATGACTGTGCCGTCCCGTCTCGTCAGTGGTGCGTCCCGTCCGTGCTGGGTCGCACGCCGGCATGACGGTCAAACGAGTGAACTCGAATCATCCAGATGAGGTACTCCCTCCTTGTCAAAAATGATTCCACCACTCATCATCTACATTGACTGGTTAGATTTTTGAATTAAGCCCTGCAAACCGAAAAGGAGGTAGTACGTGCGTGCTCCGCTATTTATTCGTGTAGGATCGAGTAGGTCATTTTTTGAATTGAGCCCTGCAAACCGGAAATGAGGTAGTACGTGGGTGATCCACTATTTATCCGTGTAGGATCGAGTAGGTCAGATAGTGTACCTGTAGGATCGAGTAGGTCAGATGGTGTACGTGTACGATCGCATTAGTCGATGAACGTTCGCTGGGAGATAAGGCATTTGCGAACGTTTTTGCTGACAGTTTCTTTAGATTCGCATGGCATTTTCTTCAGAGCAGCTTGTCAGTTTCTTTAGAGTTAGGCATTTTTATTCAGAAAACTACCACTCCGGATCTTGCGTCGGAACTAAAACTCCCAGGAGCGCGTTAGTAGGCTAGCTAGTGAACGATCAGTAACTTGTAAACACTGAGCGAACAGAAATAAGGAACTGTTAGTAACTTATAAACATTGAGAACACAGAAATAAGGATCATGTTGTGCACAGCAGTAAGAGCCGATCCATTCAAAATGTTCACACGAGACTCACAGGCCTGGCATTGTAATATGTTCACATTAGTAGCCCAAATTCAAAACCAACTAGTACGATTCCCATACATAAGATCAACATGTTAATGCATCTCAATGATTCACAGATCATATATAAATATGTAGCTCCAAAAGCAAAGATCTAGAAAAAACATCTGTTCTTCCTACTAACATGGATGCTTCTCTTGGCCAACATTCAGTACATACTGAAAGACAAATTTGTTTGTGAAGTCTACAATTCCTGTTGCAAACGTAAGTGGTTTCACCAACAGATGGAACCATGAGAATAAACCACACATGATGGAGGAACATCCGCTGGAATATGATTTGGTCTTCTCTCGATCACACGGCGAGACTATTTTCAGAATACAAACTTTAACTTAGGCAAAATGATGCCCATTGTATAATAACACCAAAGCAATGAAGCACCTAGTGTTGGCCAATAAATAGTACAGTACTACTTTTCTGCAATCCATGAAGTGACTATCCAATCTTTCTGTGTCTATTTTCAAATGGCGCTGCATGCAGTGATTATACTATTCTCTTGTGCAGTTCAACCAAAATTGCGATCACTTTATGTGTTTGCCAAATAGCAACGGGCAGACATCTTTGTCTACACAAATATCAAGCAACTAGTAAACATATACCCCACCATGTATTTTCGGTTTAAACATGTCTCTTCTGCTTAGCATCTGTCATGTTTTGCACTGGACAATTTGATACAGTCATGTTTTGCCCTGGACAATTTCATACTGAATTGATTTGCTGATTCAAAGCAGAAATATAGCACCTATTCTTCATCAGACCAAGGATATCCATGTTCGCAGTGATGGAAGAGGTGAAATTGATACAACCGAAATTGAGCATCCAATCATTGAATCATGTCCTGCATCTCCAATGTAGGTCCACCCTACCAATAAATTCACATGCAAACCACTAGTATTACTATCTAATGACAGTACAAAAAGAGTAGCAAGATAGTAGCAAACCATGTACCTTCATAATGAACAGCTCATAGTGCCACCAATTGGATATAAAGGTTTGGAAGAAAACATGCTCCTAATGTTGAACCAGTTGGACTTTTTGTGCAGTTCCACTAAAATCGAGCATCCCTGTTTGCATAGATATTGAAAGTGTGATTACTATAAAAGTGGCACTATTTGAAGCATAGACTCACAAATATTAGCATTCCAATTTCTTAATGGGAAAAGGTAGCAAGACTGATTCTAACCACCTATTTGAAGGAATAAATAAGGCAACAGCGGCTGATGTCAGAAAGGCATATATAGTTCTTTCTGAAAGAATGATCGATTCCTGACCTTTCCTCTTGTTTTAAGCATATTTTGTGCAGTTCAACTAAAATAAAATGCCATCACCGCCTTGACAATTCAGTGACACCTTACAAAAGGAAATGACTTAACATTACATCATGATGTCAGGTATGTAGTCGACAGGCATTAGAGACAAACATATAGACCTCCTTCGATAACATAATGGACATTAATTTTAACAAAGGTGTGACTAGCTTTACCGGGATAATTTGAGTGAACTCTACACCCTCTATTCCTTAATATAAGACATTTTCGCAGTTCAATTAAAGTACCCAAACGTCCAGTATTTAGAAAAACAGGTAGTAGTTTTCTTGAGCACATATCTGGGAAAGCTTGCCACACTTTATATATGTCCATACGCTAATGCAACACCATTCAAATAGTACAAATATACACTAATCCAGTGGCTAGTGCAATAGTAGAGTAGTTATTTTATTACAAGGTACAATACAATGGTTTTACTGAACAGACCTCCATAAGCTCTAGCACTGGAAGATTTCTATAAGAATTAACAATACAAAATGTAAAGGTAACAAGTTTCAGCATTGGTATACTAGTTGTGCAAGAGCATTAAACCAAATACAAAAGTCTGAAGGTAACTAGCACTAATAACTAATGACAGTATTAAAAAATTGCAAACCATGTACCTTCAAGGTAAATATCATTTTGAACTCGAGTGGACATGAAAAATTGCTATCCCAATCTTGATAATCGATCAAACATAAAAACTAGATCGAACGAATCAATACAATAGCCAAAGGAGGAGGTTCCTACTCTTGACCTTTCCTCTTGTCTTCATAATTTTTTGTGCAGTTTAACCAAAATAAAATGACATCAGCACCTTGGCATTTTGGTGACACTGTACAAAAAATTGACTTATCTCATGAAAGTGAGGTCTGTAATCTATAAGCATTAACAGTGCAAAAATCTAAAGGTAGTAACAAGTTTCATCGTTGGTATACTGGCTGTGCAACAACATTAGAATGCCTTATTAGCTAAAAAAAATTAATACATCCACAATCAACATTAGAATACGTCCTTTTCTTCCCCGGCGGATCTGTAACCACCGGTGAGGAGGGAGAGAGAGGCCGTCTTTTTTAGATCTGGAGAGAGGGTGATAGTGTGAGAAGCAAGTGGGCAGCCCTTAACAAGAAAGCTCTGAAGCTCCAGACTATATATCTTTTTTATACAACTAGTACTAGAGGTGGAGTAGTGGTAGAGTAGTTTATATTTTCTCTGCAAATAGTACTAGTTAGTCATGATTCAAAACTGAATGACACGCCATTAAAAATATAAAGGTCGATAACTAATGCGACACCTCGGGCCAACACGGCTAGATCGCATTTTGCACGAGAAATTACACACCATGTTTCGTTGACATGTGGGCCCATTCCAACATGTCAGTGAGACGACGGCGAGTCCTTTTGTACAATTTCCAAAAGGACGCGTAGGCCGGGGTGCGTCTTCGTGTACCGTGGAAAACTGGCAACCATCCACCGACTCTTCGCCTTTCCATCTCGATTTGGAACTGTTGTCGCACACTCTTCCTCCCTCCTCCATTTGCCTTCACCCTTCCTTCTGCCATTGTTCGATCGTCTTCTCCATGGAGGGAACAAGCCGGAAATGAACCTGTTATTCTTGCCCAGATCTGAAAGATGACGTGGTGGGGGAACTCATTGATCGGTGCGATGTCATCATCTCGGCTAGCATGGCAGGTTTGTTCAAGACCATTCTCGACTCAACTAATAACATCATTACAAGGGACCCAAGGGTCCATGAGCGGTTTGATCTCCCTTGTCTTCTTCGCTATAAGCATGTTCGCATGGGCGCGGATGACGGAGGTCTCGCCTTGTGCAAGTTAATGCCGCTTGATAATGATACATGTGATGTCAAGATGCCATCGCTTCAGGGTAAGGCCTGGGCTGGCGCAAATGGAGATTGGGTTGTTTATATTGGGTACAATTGCGAGTGGGAACTTGTGAATCTGTACACTCGTCAGCGGATTGCACTTCCAAAAATCTCAGAGTGCCCTGAGGCTGAGCGCACAAATGATCTACGTACGTTCAAATATGATCATGGTGACCGTCGTCTACGGAAGATAGCAATTTGTCGAGTTCCCAACCACTCTTGGAAATACAAGAACTATGAAGTTATGGTATCTTCGACAAGCTTGTTGCCGTCCTTCGTGGTTCGATTGGATGGATATTGCTCAAAAATTAGTTTCTATACATGGATGTGTACTGTGATGCAATTCAATACGATGGTCTTGTGTTTGCTGCCACCACTTGTGGATCTGTTTTTGCATGGGATCCTCGTAGTTTCGGTACGTTTGTCTTCCACTGTAATTATAATTGTTTCATCCACATGCATGCGGGGTAGCAAGTTTCCCTTTACTAATTAACCTTCTTCTTGTGTTTCCAAGGTCCTGTGAACATTCCACCACCTATACTTGAAAAAATTTATAACCAAGGGGGAGATGATGATGGTGATTATCACGAGCATGAGGACGAGCAGAACGTATATACTTAGTGGCGCTTGGCAACTAATTCCGATGGATCACCTGTTCGTGTTTGTATACAGTGCATTGATATTGTTACTACTAAGGGTGCAGGTGTTATCTCCCATGGTCGCCCTCTCCAAACCTATTCCAACACCCATTGCAGGGTATTCGGGATGGATACTAGTGTGCTAGCGCCAACACCTTCTCCCTGGTTCAGTATTGATAGTCTTGGAGAAAACTCGCCCTTCCCTGGACAAAACTATCCAATGATGGTGAAAGGCAATCCAGCTGCTATTGACACAATGTTACTACCATTTATGAGAAGCAACTGTATCTATACCTCGGACATTGTGGTGGTTCCCTACACTGGTCCTGATATATGTCGCTTCAGCCTGGATGATCAGTCCTGTGTTGCTCTCGATATTGACAATAGCTGGCCCTTCCCGGAGCACATATGGTTCAAAGCAAGCGTTTCCAACGCCGAGGATTGGTTCAGATAAAGTTCATTTCATTGCTTTTTATTTGTTGTGTGATGAAAACTTCAGTATTTACTAGAATGTTTTGTTGGAAATAATCTACAATCCAACATGTATCCTCGTTGTCGTTGTGTGTTGATGACTTTTGTATGTAATGAATGGTACATTTGCAAATGCATGTCATAGACTCAATTTATGAATGGTTTTCGAGTCACTTCTTGGAGTGTGAGTACCGTAGTAGTATAGCCAGCATCCGGTTAGTATATGAAGTTGCCACATCACATA
Organism: Triticum aestivum; assembly: GCF_018294505.1. NCBI lineage: Eukaryota > Viridiplantae > Streptophyta > Magnoliopsida > Poales > Poaceae > Triticum > Triticum aestivum. The sequence goes on along the minus strand of NC_057797.1, from coordinate 377,435,035 downwards.
GAGCCAACCTAATATTGGAGTATGCTAGCCCTCCACCGGCGCGCCGCTTCAAATGGCGGAGGAAGTGAGAGGTCGCGTCACCTTGTGTCCAGATTGAGATGCCACGTGTACCAGATGAATGACTCCAAGTTCGACCACCGTGATGCTAGGTGCGAGCCGAGGAACACTGTTGGAGAGACCCCCCTCATATTTTCCTACATTGGTCGTTTGATTCATAGGATAGAATGCTATAGGATTTTTCCCTATGTAATCATGTTTTAATTGGCAATCTAGCATCCACTCCAACTTTTGTTTCACTTCCTTTGTTCCTACAAAGAGAGTTCTTGCTCTAAATGATGTGCCGCTGCAAGAGCCGCCTATATTAATTAACCATGCTCTAAAAAGGTGGACCAGCTTTGGCTATAGTAGTACTGTACTAGGTTAGTAGGTGACCTTGCGCTTGGCTCTTCTCCTCTTCCGGAAGTCGAACAATAATGATGGTACTACAGTAGTACTTCTGGCAATCTGACACCAAATGAACTACTACACCTCCACCGCTTGTAAGCAAAAGTTTCTCCTCGTGCTGTGAGCCACCGCGCATGCATTGGCGAGAGAGAAGGCATAGTAAGCAAGCTTCTCGTCGTTATGTGAGTTGACGGGACACATCAAAGTTATTTTTAGTAGTCTCTTAAATAAGGGCCGACCATGTCCATGGCTACCATCCCGTGCTCTGTCATTGAGTACGTGCACTATTCACGTGCCATCGAGGAGAAAAAATATTGCGTAGTAACTAGGTGCCATCGAAGTGCACGACTCACTTACGCACTGCATATCTCCATTTTCTTGCATGACACGCCACCTTGATGCTAGATGTCCCGCGTGTCATGGAGGCATATAGTATGATTTTGTAAAATGGAGGCATATAGATGTCCCGCGTGTCGGCAAAAGGATGAACAAAGCTCATGTCTTAGACGAAAGAGTGGAAGAACATAGATTCCCGACGACCGAGAAGGAGCAACAAACCTCGGGGTGGAGCGTCTGCACTCATAATATTTTATATTATTCAGCGATATAAAATCAACCAAATCTCTCCACGTTCCTATACCATTCTATAGTATGAGAATAACTTTGAACGTAAGCCATTGATTCACTCTATCCAATGGTCATAGTTGGAAAATCCAAACAAAACCAAGCATTGGATCAACTCTTTTTTCGAGATCAACTCTTTTAGCACTTAGATTGTTGCCGCCTGCCCACCTAGCCCACCTATATATCCGCTCACGTGTGATGACCACAGGAGCTATCCACTCAGATTGTATGTTAAAAAATAAAGGTCGATAACTAATGCGGCACCTCGGGCCAACGCGGCCAGATCGCATTTTGCACGAGAAATTACACACCATGTTTCGTTGACATGTGGTCCCGTTCCAACATGTCAGTGAGACGACGGCGAGTCCTTTTGTACAATTTTCGAAAGGACGTGTAGGCCGGGGTGCCTCTTCGTGTACCGTGGCAAACTGGCAATTGTCCACCGACTCTTCGCCTTTCCCTCTCGATTTGGAACTGCTGTCGCACGCTCTTCCTCCCTCCTCCATTTGCCTTCACCCTTCCTTCTGCCATTGTTCGATCGTCTTCTTCATGGAGGGAACATGCCGGAAACAACCCCGTTATTCTTGCCACGATCTGAAAGATGACATGGTGGGGGAACTCATTGATCAGTGCGACATCATCACCTCGACTAGCATGGCAGGTTCGTCCAAGACCATTCTTGACTCAACTAATAACATCATGACAAGGAACCCAAGGGTCCAGGAGCGGCTTGATCTCCCTTATCTTCTTCGCTATAAGCATGTTCGCATGGGCGCGAACGACGGATGCCTCGCCTTGTGCAAGTTGATGCCGCTTGATAACGATACGTGTGATGTCAAGATGCCATCACTTCAGGGTAAGGCCTGGGATGGCACAAATGGAGATTGGGTTGCTTATATTGGGTACAATTGGGAGTGGGAACTTGTGAATGTGTACACTCGTCAGTGGATTCCAATTCCAAAAATCTCAGAGTGCCCTGAGGTTGAGCACACAGATGATCTACATACGTTCAAGTATGATCATGGTGACTGTTGTCTACGGAAGATAGCAATTTGTCGAGTTCCCAACCGCTCTTGGAATTAGAAGAACTATGAAGTTGTTGCTATCTTCTACCAGCTTGTTGCTGTCCTTCGTGGTTCGACTGGATGGCTATTGCTCAAAAATTAGTTTCTATACACGGATCTGTACTGTGATGCAATTCAATATGAGGGTCTTGTGTTTGCTGCCACCACTCGTGGCACTATTTTTGCATGGGATCCTCATAGATTCGGTACGTTTGTCTTCCATCGTAATTATAATTGTTTCATCCACATGCATGCGAGTTAGCAAGTTTCCCTTCTCTACTAATTAACCTTATTCTTCTGTTTCCAAGGTCCTGTGAACATTCCACCACCTATACTTGAAAATTTTTATAACCAAGGGGGAGATGACGATGGTGATGATCACAAGCATGAGGACGAGCAGGGCCCATATACTCAGTGGTGGATGGCAACTAATTCCGATGGATCACCCCTTCTTGTCTGTATACAGCCCACTGCCGATGTTACTACTAAGGGAGCAGGTGTTGTCTTCCATGGCTGCACTCTCCGGACCTATTCCAACACCCATTGCGTGGTATTCGGGATGGATACTAGTGTGTTAGCGCCAATGCCTTCTCCATGATACAGTATTGATAGTCTTGTAGAAAACTCGCTCTTCCTTGGAAAAAACTATCCAATGATGGTGAAAGGCGATCCAATTGTTGTTGACACAACGTTACTACCATTTATGAGAAGCAATTGTATCTATATGTCAGACATTGCGGTGGTTCCCTACCCTGGTCGTGATATAGTAGGCCACTTCAGCCTGGATGATCAGTCATGCGTTGGTCTCGAGATTGACAGTAGCTGGCCCTTCCCAGAGAATCACTTGTGGTTTGAAGCAAGCGTTTCCAACACCAAGGATTGGTTGAGTTGAAGTTCATTTCATTGCTTCTTATTTGTTGTGTGATGAAAACTTTAGTATTTATAATGTATCCTCGTTGTCGTTGTGGGTTGATGACCTGTCGTGTGTAATAAAATGATATGCCTGTGATAAACTTACTAAATTTATGAATGGCTTTCGAGTCTCTTCTGAGAGTGGGTGTTGCGACGAGGTAAAAAAATATTTTCTGAATACATAATTGTACATGCATTGGAACAGGTTATTGGATGAGGCCAATCAACAATGGTACACTATTTGTACTAGCTAAACATGCTGCACTATCTCTACGTCTACGTACGTAATACAACAAGTTCTAAACTTGAGACCAGCCACCCAACCTCACAAAGAAAACATTTTAACCTAGCACAGACTACAGGAAATTTGGCCACAGCCACATGTTAATGTGTTCGTTGTACGTAACCAGCACCTCGAATCCTCGATACTACTACTACTATAAGTAGTAGGAGTAGTAGGGTGGCATGGGCCAGAACAAGCATTCACGTCCAGGAGTACGACACATGCCACCAGCATGACTTCCATCTGACACCATATTTCTTGGAGTCCGTGCTACAGCAATCTCTTCAACCTCGTCATTTCTCTAACTCAGCCATCGCGCGGCGGGTGAGGTGGGGGTTTGCCAATAGTCGGTTTCCTTAACTACAGTCCCACTTGTAAGGCCAACTCAATGCATGACCCCGAACAAACCTCCATTTTGCCCGGATTCTGTCTGTTTGGGTAGGGAAATGGAGTCATGTCTGGGCCATTTCTCGGATGCGGTGGCCGTGCGCTGAACGCGCGGATGCATCCCAGCCACGTACATTTTTCTTTGGAAACACATATCTTTTTTTCATCGTTGATTTTTGGGTACATGGAAATACATCACCAAAATTTTGACTAGAAAAGCAAGACCAAAGAAAACAAGAACCACAAGAATACATTTTAGAAGATATCCAACTTCCATAACTACTCCTGTAAGTTGGATTAGTGCCTTCTCGATGCATTCATTGTTGATCTGCGGAGGCTCAATCTTGCGTGCTTCTTTCTTCTTCGAGTGTAAAGAAGTAGACGTGTCTAGCCTCTATTCTATCAACAAGTGCACTAGTCTCATCTCTAGCCTCTATGCTAGCTAAAAGTGTTAGAACATCTACTAAATTGCGCTCTATCAATATATTGTTGTACTCTTCTTCCCAATACCAAAACTTGCATCCATTCTACACAATAAAATTTTAAGTTAGCACAACTAGTCTAATCCGAGAGCACAACCGAAGATTTGATCGAGTTCTTCCTCCTTTTGCCGACACGTGGGACATCCAGCATCCAGGTCGTGTCATGCAAAAAAATAAAGTGGTAGTTGAAGCCACATGATGTGCATCTTGGGTTAAAATGTAAATAGAATCTTACTACTCTTGAGTAACTCCAAAAGCGGCCACCGAAGATCTTTATTGGATTTGTTTTTCATCACCAGCACGTTGAGGTGAAAGATGTGCAGGTTCAGTAGGTCCTCTTGCGTTTTCACTGACATGTGGGACTGTATATGAGCAAACAAACGATGGGCTCCGCGCGTTTGCTGGCTGGCTGAGAAGAGAGACAGAGGAGGGCTGAGCACGGACTCCAGGAAATTTGTTCTCCATAACCAGGACCTCGATATAGTGGGGTGGCATGGGCCACAACTAGCATTCATTTCTAGTAGTATGGCACACGCTACCCACACGAGTCCCATCTGACACCAATTTTTTTGGAGTCCGTGCTACAGCCATGTCTTCTCTCTCCTATTTTATCAGCCATCCCACGGTGGGCGGGTGGGGGTTTGCCGATAGTCGGTTTGCTCAACTGCGATCCCACTTGTAAGTGAAAATGCAACACATCACACATTCCCCCGTGAGCGTCGTGTCGGACCAACCGTGTGGGGGTGCAACGCAAACACGGCAGGCTTTTCCTTTGGAATTTGTAACTTGTAAAATTTGGTTCTGCTCCATGGCGCAATCGATAGATAGAAATAATGATTTTCCCTAGAGTAATGAGAAGTTTGGTTCTGGCACGGTTCATGCATGGAGTATGTACGAAATTTATGAAGTTGATGTGAAAGGTAAGATAATTACTAGTAGTACCATATACTACTACATGGATTTGACGGAAATATAAACATACATACGGATCCATCAACGACATCCTCACGCCCTAGTGCACCGGGCCACCAACCGACGTGTGAGGAGCAGCGGTGTTGGCGGCAAGCTCAACGTGCTTCTGAACAATGCCGTCCAAGGTTGCCCTACGGTCCAAGAAGGCCAGCGTCCTATCGTCCTCCTCTTGCATGTAGTAGTCCTTGTGGATGATTTGCACGTAGACATGGGTGATTATGTCGATGGTGTCTTGCTGCGCCAGGCGCTGCGCGGCGAGCGCGACCTCGAGGTGGACATTCTCCGGCGCAACGGTGGGCAGTCGCAGGGTCACCAGTGCATCGAAGAGGTTGTCACCATAGAGGCCGTTGAGGGTGGAAGGCATCGCAGAGCCTGGGCGCGTGGGCTGGAGGCGTATGTCAAGCTCATCCGCGAGCTTCTTGACGACGGTGAACTTGTCGAGGAAGCCGACAAGGACCTCGTTGAACAAGGAGACAAAGCTGTCGTCCAAGCGTCCCCTCGCCCTGGTGGCCTCAAGAACTACCTGGAGACGTTCCTCGGTACCGGGCCGCAGGCCAGCGTCGTGGACCATCTGGCATAGCCGGCTGATGCTCGCGCTCATCGCCTCCATGGGTCTAGCTTCAAGTCAACTGATCTTGCAATTAGATGATCACTCTTGCCCTTGGGTGCGTAGGTGCGTAGGATTTCGTAGATTGGACTGGAGGGAGCCTTTATATGAGAAGTGCAGACAGCGTTGAATTCACGTGCGTGTTGGCCATCTACTCCTCGCCCCACTACTGCACCTGCCTTTGGCTGTATGACAGGTTGGCCATCCACCCGTTGGGCCCACATGTCATACACCCAAAGGCAGGTGCAGTAAGTCAATGAAGTTGCGTCCCCCTCCATGTCGGTGCAGTATAATCATCTCACCGGACCTCTAGTTGGGGCCAAACGAGAGAACTTTGACGTTTACTGGTTTATTGGCCCCCTTTGCATTTTGTGCCAAGTTTTGACCTTTGATTTAACTAATAAAATGTTAATGCAGGTAACCAAAAATGTTGTGTAAGTCACCTTACGAAAACCAAATAATCCCAAAACACTTAGGCATGGTACATTAACTCCCTCCTCGTTTCTTATTTCGTGACATATCAACCAATGAGAGATGTGGGTTGTGCATGCTTTCAACGACTTGAGACTACCAGACATCACATGCGGTGGTTAATTCATTGCATGTAATCCTATTAAGTAGCAAAAAGACATTAAGTTATCTCGCTGATAGGAATAAAATAATACACCATGTATTTATTTACAGAGGGAGTAGTACATTTTTTGTGGCATGCATTACTAGATATTGCTAGTCAAATACTAAATCCAGATGGACGTGGTAGTACTACTAAATCCAGACGGTGGTGCTTGTACTAGTAGTAGTACTACGAATGTAGTAGCACTGTACTACCCGTTGGTCAAATTATTATGTGCTACTCCTCACAGTGAAGTGAGAAAGACCCTACGCTGGAGATGACACCTGAGTATAGGCGCCATGTTCGGCATACCATAGTCAGCCTCACCGTCTGCAGTCACTATCATCATGGTTGTAGACCTAGCCTGCTTACAACTAGCCGTGTTCAACATAATTTCCCATGCGTAGATGCCCGTGCATTGCATGGAACACCAAGATTGGGGGGGGGGTGGACGGCGCCGGCAGCGGCCATCGCGCCAGATTTTTCCATGGCCTTCTAGATGTGGTGGGGAGGAGATAAGGCTGATTGTGAGAGACAAGGAGTTGTTTGTAAATAGGGAACAAGTGCGGGCATCTTTTTGCAAAACTGGAGAAGTTTGGTTTGTATGCGTTAGATCTAGATCCGACGGCTATTGGTGAAGGATGGCAGGCACAACACCATCACCAACTCATGACCTGTTTGATTCACATGATTTTGAAAACGCGGGAATAGTACACGACAATATTACAAGTTTCAAACTAATATTACAAATGCTAGGAGTAATGTTGCACCTATGAAGAGGGAATTACTAGGAAGTTTACGTAAGAACTTTCGTTACTTTAGGTGGATGCAGCATTATCGTACAAACTAAAATCCACCGCCCTAACAAGTCACTAATGGGCAAATAAGTTTTCGAGTCTCTGGCCACTTGATGTTTCAAAAACAAATTTAGCTTCTGCGGAGACTTTGTCATTTAGGCTTAGACTCTTGCAGTGATCAGCACGCCATTCATTGTTGCACCAGAGAACACCAAACCTCATTACCTTGAGCACACTTGCCTCTAGAACAAAGAACCTGGCCAATTTAATCTCTGATGTGCTGCCTCGATAGTGGATCAAATCAATTTCTGTAAGATGGAGATCAAGGCATTCGATGAGATTGTTATAGTGCAGCACATTTCTCACTTTCGGGTCTTTTTTATCTCCAAAAGAAGAGAATATATTAGAGCAGCTGGTTGTATAAGACTGTCGTGTCATCAAGAGGTACCAATATCATTCGCTCATACGATAGGGTTTGCTGGCTAGTGATATTTTTTCACACACTCTTTCTCTCTTTCTCTTTCCTCTCATTTACCTAGGAGTACGTGAAGAGCTTGGGCATTTCTTGCCTTCCACTATGTGGCCGATGCCATATTTCGCAAAAGCATGCCACAAAATACGCATCGATGTCAAATCAAAAGATTTTGGCACCGCTCTCACGATGTAAGAGAGTTGGCACCGCTGTGCACGCAAACCCACATGTATAAACAAATCAATCAAACCAACTACACCAGCCTCTCACTCTCGCAAACAAGTGTTTTTTTATTGCCTCGGTCCTCTCTCTCTCTCTCCCACACAAGTGTTTTTTCAGCATGAGTTAATTTGGCACCTGAGCAAAGTAGGTGATCCAGATTGGGGCACCAGGTGAGCAATGGAGGGGCATCAATGCCAAATGCATCACAAGTGAATTTGGCACGTGTTTTGGCCTACATTGTGGAGGGACGTTATGGCCCACTTTTGTACTACCTCTTATTTAGTATAATATTTTGACCATAGATTTACGTAAGAAAATGCCAATGCATGTCACTAAAAATTACACCATTTGAAATTATGTTCAAATACGAATCCAACGACATAGTTCTTAGTGACATGCATTAACATTTTGACAGTTAAATCTATGATCAAATTTTGATACTACAAAATAGGAAGAGTAAACCAGGATGGAGGTAGTACTTGCTCTTAGGGTAACCATAGAGTTACTGGAGTAGTCTAAGTTACTTTCCACTATGACTAGCCTAGGCTACTATAGTAGTACAAGAACAAAATGATGCAGGTGATCACGTGAGAAAAAAATACTAAAAACATTTCTTTCAGTGCAGTGCGTAGATGCAGTTTTGAACACTACACTTGTCATTGTAATTTGGGAAAATTATGAAAAAATTGAGCTACATTGTGATTATCGTTTACTAATAGGAAAGAAGTTTCACCTCGATGAGTAGCTTCTCCGTGCACGGAAAGCATGTAAGGAAACCAACAACTTGATCCAGATTGTGGCCGATATATTTTATTGCCAATATCTTCACTATGCGCATAGACTGGGTCAAGCTTGTGGGAATCATTTTCTGGAATACGATTGTAAATACATCAAGAAGAAATTTAAAAATGTGAATTTCAAGAAGACGGAGAAGAAGATGAGTGTTGTACCTGAACGATTACGGATCCAATAAAGAGTTTGGAGAATTTGGCAGACGAGTGCACCAACGCTGTCAATTTCGGCGCGTCAATGACCCTGATTTTTGTTGGACCTTCTAGATCCGATACAAGCAATCTCTCAAGGAAAGGCGCATTCTCAATGACCATAACGTGGAACGGCTGGAGTGATCTCTTCCCAATTGATGTCCTGTTGCGGGGCCAGCAAGACACATAAATCCATCGGAGATTTGTCGAGGTGATGTGGAGGCTAATGAACCCGTGGATCTTCTCAAGACGAAGGTACTCGAGTGTAGTACAGCTGCAGAGCAGGTGCTCCATAGCCTTCTTCGAGATGACAATATCGAATAGGTCGAGCTGCTTGAGTTGAGGGAGAAGAAGGGCAGGCGCAGCATCAAGAACCACTCGTCGAACTTGGGTTGAACCTTGCAGTTGGTACTGAACATGCGGATGTTAAGGCGCGCAGTGGTGAATTGTGCGCGAGGGCGTCCTTCACGCGGAAGAAGTGTGTCCTCAATGCGCCCTCAATTTACTAGTGTGCGGGGTGCTACTCCGAGTGGTTTCAACTTTGTTTACTTCACCGCATGCCAGATGGGCCTCTAGTTTACTTATTTTCACCCACTACCACATGGGCTAGCACATGAAGATACAAAACACGAGCTGACAAGGCATCATGTGGACTGGTTGACCGGTTAACTGAACAATATATGGAGCTATACGCTGACACAGTGAGCGTATAATCCATCGGTATAGAGTGTTCGAGTGAGAGGGGAGGTCCGTGAGAGATAGAAGAGAGAGAGAGAGAGAGAGAGAGAGAGAGAGAGAGAGAGAAAGAGCTACTCCCTTCATTCGATAATGTAGTTCCAACATTTTTTTAAAAGTCAAACTTTTGAAACTTTGACCAAGTTTATAAAGAAATTAGTTATATCTACAATACCAAAGATAAATGATAGTATGAAGTAAGTACATGTTGTGATGAATCTAATGATCGTTCTAGATGTAAATCTTTTTCTCCACATATACCTGGTCAAACTTTTCTGAGGTTTGAATTTTCAAAACATCCATATGCTTATGGACGTGAGAGAGTCCCTAACTAGAGAGAGAGAGAGAGAGTGAGTGAAATAGAAAGAGTGAGTGAAAAAAGTGTGTGTGTGTGTGTGAAAGAGACATGGACAACACTCGATAAAAGTCGAGAAAAAACGTGTGTGTCTTATGCAAACATATCACACATGCATCTTCGACAAAGGAAGCAAGGTGAGGAGATACCGTGTGGTTGTTTTCAACCGAGAGAGCAAGACCCCTAGCACGTGGCCAAGAGGGGTTTAACAAACAAGGGAGAGAGGTCGAGAGAGACGTATAGAGAAAATGCAGACATGGGGAGGAGAGAGTGTATGTTTGGCATAGAGAGATCCCCTGGAGATCGTGATGGGACTACATGGGTGGGAGATCGAGTGACAAGGTGTGTGCGTGATAGAAGATACCCCAGGAGATATCGAGATAGATGTATGGATGGAAGGAGACAATACGTGTGTTCCTGATGGCTAGTGAGAGATAATCATACTTCGGGGGGGGGGGTGCTTGCGCCTATGATGGAGTGAGGGATTATGGTACTTATTAGGGGGGTGCGTGTCACATAGAGAGAGAACAAGGGCGGAGAGTGTTGGATGGGTCTATATGTATAGCGCGGAGACATGTGTATGTGTGAACCAGGGAGATATAAAGTTTCAGAGAGATTGAGGAGCCTCGATAAGGCTGAGTGGTGCGTCAGATAGCTGAGAGGGGGAAAGAGATATTCCATCCACTCGATAATGCAGTGCATGTAACTTTTTTAGAAGTCAAACTTTGGAAACTTTGATCAGGTTTACACAAATGTTATTTATATCTACAATACCAAAGATACATCATACGAAACTACATCTCATGGTGAATCTAATGGTATATGTTTGCCGTTCTAGATGTAATTGTTTTTCTCCACATACATGGTCAAACTTTGTGATGTTTGACTTTTCAATAAATCAATATGCTATGGACCGAGGAGAGTGCCTAAGTCGAGAGAGATCAAGTGTGTGTGAAGGAGAATGAGTAAGTGTGCAAAAAGAGTATGTGTGTGAAAGAGAAAGTGGCAACAAACGATAAATTAGAGAGAGATTGTGTGTTTTTTCATTTCTTAGGCGAACATCTCACTCATGCATCTCCGAGATAGAAAAGCAAGGCGAGTATATACACGAAGATAGCTAGTGTGTGATTGTTTGCAATGGAGAGAGACACCCCTATAGCACATTTCCAATAGAGGTCCGGCCAACAAGGAACAAAGGTCGAGAGGGACACATGGAGAACATGGACGCATGGGGAGGGCGAGAGGGTGTGTTTGTGATAGAGAGATCCCCTCGAGATCGTGAGGGGACTATATGGGTGGGATTTCGAGGGAGGTGCGTGCGCGATAGAAAGATGCCCCGAGAGAAATCGAGATAGACCATGCACATCTTTGTGATGGAGACTAAGATTAGCTAGTCATATACATATAGGGCGGGACTGCGTGTGCCTACAATTGAGTGAGAGACCATCACACTTGGCTAGCTAGGCATGAGATTGTGTGTGTGTGCATGTGAGATGGAGAGAGAACTAGGGAGAGAGATAGAGTTTTAGATGGGCCTATCAAGTGCGAGTGAGATATGCATGTGTATGTGTGACCTAGGTAGATGGAGAGTTTGTGAGAGAGGGGGAGAGCTCCGAGACGACAGAGTGGTGCGTGAGAGAGTTACGGGCAATGAGCCAAGGAATTTGTGTGCGTACGATGAGTGCACCCAAGATATCTATCTTGGACTAGAGAATCATACATAGTGTGCGAGAGAGACCTATAGATGGAGTATATATGCATGCGAACTAGAAAGACCCCCCCCCCACACACACACAAAAAGAGAGAGAGAGTGAGATGGAGAGAAAGCGAGAGGGACCAACAAGGTTTGTGTGTTGGATGTGTGCGACAGAATTGAAGATTGTCGGTGAGAGAGAGAGAGAGCAGGAGTCCAGGAGAGGGGGAAGTCGCGTTTTATGCATCAAAGACTCATATAAACCATGTTTCGGTATAAACTTGAATTGAAATATTTAAATTCGAGAACATGTTGTTTGCAATCCACACATGAACGGATATATGCGCATATCAAACAAGTTCATTAATTTGACATTCAACATGTTCATGGAGTACTATAATATTGTACAACATGCTACCCGATTGAGGTGTTCAATTTTGGATTTAGTTCACTATTTTGACCTGGTGAACGAGCTATTTCATTGAATCGAGATATTTCATTTTGGGTTTGATTCCCATTTTTGAGTGGGTCAACTATTTGTCATATAGTAAATTGCTAGCAATGAGCATGTAAAAACACATTACTCCCGAGCATCATCTCTCCATCTAAAAAAGAAGTGGCAAGCTAATATTTCAAAATTTGATTCGAATTGACTTGGTAAGGTAGACATGGATGCTCGATCTCCCAAATTTTGAACGAACCGTTAAACATTCTCTGCTCGGTGGAATTCGCCTGAGCAAATAAATGGGAGACGTGAAATTACCGTCCTATGTGGGACACACATCAATTGGCCCGATGTACATTGAGGGTAGGTTCGTAACTTCATCCAAGCGCGCCTTCTCCTCGGCCGAAATGACATGTGCCGAATAATTCACAAACCATGGGCGGCAAAACACGCTCTCCTCGCCCGAAATAGCTCGCGCCCACTATTTCAAAACATGCTCTCCTCGCCCGAAATCGCTCGCGCCCACTATATTTCAAAACACGCCCTCCTCGCCCGAAGTCGCTCCCGCCCACTATTTGGGGAGAAGCAAAGTTAGGCTACTTTCCCCGGCCCTCAGTACACAGACCCAAGCCGAGAAGCCTAAAGGCAGGAGTAGAACTGTAACTCCCCCTCACATTTCAGAGAAAATGCGTCTGTAAAACATGCTTCCACTCCCCTCCCAATCCCCCCCCCCATTCATACCTCGTGGGCGCCAAATCACCTTCTCCCCGGAAGCTCCCTTCTCCCAAGCTGCGAAACCTCAGCCCCTCCTCCATGGCGCCCCCACCGCACCAATTTCACAACCGCACTCCTCCCTAATGCCGGAGACGCTGTCCATTTGCCGTCGTGCATTGGGCCGTGTGCCTCTTACTCTGTGCTGCCAGACCTGCCTCGCCGACGGCCGCGTGAACCGTACCAGAGCTGATTCACCCCCTTCGTTGTTCACGGCGTCGGAGTGGCTCCAACTTCGGATCCGTCTAGAGTCCCGGCATTGCTTCCCCGTAGCCGTCGACCGTCGCGACATCACTGTTTCCCTGCCGCCGGTCGCCACCGCAACCGCGCCGGCCTCACTTACTCGGCAGCTGGACCTGCATGCTTCACCATGCCGCCAGATAGGTCGCACCCTCATCTCAAATCACTTTATTTAGGCGTCAGTTGTGTGAATTTTTATTCTGGGCCAATTGATTCCCAATGGGAAGCAGCACCCCTCGAGGGGTATTATGAGAAAATTTTATTTGAAATCATTTTGGTATTTTTAAAATGTTTTTTGTTGGATTTTATTAGACCAGTAGCACTCTTTGATTTATCTGAATTTGTGTGAATTTTATTTAATGCTAGGAAAATGTTCATCTTGTAGAAAAAAATTCTAAAAATTTTGATATATTATATGCCTATATAGTATTTTTAGATATTTTTAGATAATGTTTTTTTTTAAATATTTTCCGCCGACTGGGCCGGCCCAGCACCCAACCGGGCCAGGCCAAGCCAGCCCAGCCGAGCCGTCCCTGAGCTCCCGCAGGACTCCCGCTGCCGCACGACTCGCCGGTCACCGCCGTGGCCGAGTCGGCCTCTTCGCGCCGCCTTTGCCCCTACTGCACGCCTCCCGAGGCCCCTCCTCCTATAAATCCGCCCCGGCTCTCTCCCTCTCCTCGTTCCGTTGCCGCCGCCGCACATCTAGCCCGGCGTCACCGCCGGAGCTCGCCGCTGCTGCCTCGACCCGCCGCCTACAATGCCGCTCCCCGCTGCGTGGAGCCGCCGCCCACCGCTGCTCGCATCGCCGCTAGCCCGCATCGCCGCCGCCGCTGCTGCGAGCTGCCGCGCCACCGCTCGCTGCCGCCGGAGCCCGCCGCTGCTCCTCGATCCGGCGTCGCCGCCGATCTGCTAACCGCCGCCGGTGGTCTTTTCGATGAAAACCGCCTGAACCGGTAATTAACTGCCCGGTCCGGTTTATTTTATTTTTGGTTTTCTCTGGTTTTCTTCTAAAGTCGGTTTTATTTAATAGTTAGGTTAATTAGTGGATGTTCGCTAGTTTAGGATTTGTAGCGAACATTTTTCGTCTTATAGGCTTCTGCAGCGAACGTTCGCTACTTAGTCTTTTTCTTTTTCTATTTTAATTCCGGCCAGGGACCTATCTGTGATGATTTTAATTATAGTTTAGTCCATGTGCTTCAATCAATCATAACTTTTTACTCGTTAGTCCAAATTCAACGAAACCAACGCCCACAGCTTCGTTATGATCCCCTTTATCCGGATAAACAACTTAAACATGTTTTTTGAAAAGTTAAAATTTGAATTAGATCAGATTTGAATTCAAACTTTGTTTGATCATAACTTGAGTTTCGTAACTCCGATTTAGTTGATTCTTTTTGCAAATCGAAGCTCTTGACCTAAACATTCCGATAAGGCCAAATTCACATAATTTTGGTACTGTTAGAAATTGTTTTATGTTGCAAGAGCTATTTGCTTGGTTTTGATGTTTTCCGAATTGTCTTCTTGTTCTTTCTGATCTTTTGAGTGATTGCTTATGTGTGGTTATTATTGCTTGAGTACGATAGATTGACCGGAGTGTGACGAGTAGAACTACCAAGAGTTTTGAGTGCGAATCATCTTCATCAACATTGCAGGCAAGTTCACACTTTGATCATACCTTTTCATACCCAGTTTTTATTGCATTAGATCAAACCTCCAACATTGCATGATTACGATCTAATTAAATTGTGGGTTGGGAAGTAGTTGATGAGGTAGGAACCTATTGCCCTGTTACTATCAAACCCTTGGGAGTTACTTCTACGCGTTGCTTATATTGCTATGCTATGCTCGTAGACGTGGTTTGGGTATGAGTGAAATCCATGACAGATGTGAGATTGTTATTTAATGGTTCAACTTAAGGTGGCAACTTAAATACACATCTGGATGGATTGCTAGGGGCACCCTGGGGATATACTAGTGGACTTGCCCGGACACCTGGGATATACCAGTGTTGTCCTAGGAGATCCCAGGGATATATCGTGTGATCATCCTACGGTCTGCCACCCAGGCTCAAAGGGGTCATAAGATTATTCATGCTAGAAACTTCCGTGTGCAGCCACAAGCTATTATGGGCTCTAGCATAGTTGATTAAGTCGTGTGAACTCTTACGGTGGTAGACTAGCAGATGTAGGGGTTGTAGGTGGTACAGTCTACCCATCGTAAGGTGCAAACACTTCTGAAAGACTATGTCTCGGTCATCCGTTTCTCAAACACCATGTAGTGCGAGAAATCCAACGGAGGAGATCGAGTCTTGGGGGGAAAAGTGCGCAAAACCTCTGCAGAGTGTATAAACTAATCATGATTAGCCGTGTCCCCGGTTATGGACCTCTTGAGTATCTAGTTCTTGGATTATCCTGTTGATCTCATCATGTTAGTTTAAATTAATTTTGTTGGGTTTAATGATGTTATTTAATTGGGATTGAGAATGCTGTCAACCATTCTCAATGTTTAACAACCACCATGATAGTTAAATAAATTTATTCCTTTGTAGTAGGGAAAAATTGGCTTTTCGCAAAAACCTTATAACCATATAGCTTTTCCACCAGCCAAATATGCATGTAGTGATAGCCATTGTTCATCATTCTCTATGGTGTGAATTTGCCAGTACATTCAATGTACTGACCCGTTTCGGGCTGCAACATCTCATGTTGCAGGTTTCTTATGACGAGTAAGTGATACATTAGGGTTACGATTTCTACACTCAACTTTGTCGTTGGTGTTGATGGGAATCCACAACCTTGTTGCTTATGCTATATGGATTGAGGTAATAGTATTTACGTTACTTTATACATGTGATTTACCTCTGTTATAAATCCTTCGAGTACTGTGTGTGTTAGCATACCGATCCAGGGATGACACTTAAGCATAGATACTTGATCCATTCGGGTCAGGTCGCTACAAGATGGTATCAGAGCACATGTTGACTGTAGGACGTGACCCTAGAAACTGGCAAGCCCATAGCAAATATTTTTCTCTACAACTTTACTTTTCAAAAATATCTTTTACCTCTCTTCTCTTTTGAGCTTATTCAAATATCCCATTTTAGTGAGACCATACCCCCTTTTCCCTTTTGACCACACGAAGATTCGACTGATGAGACCACTCCAAGAAGTACAAGATATTGGACAACTAAGACCGCTTCGGAATTAAGAGGATTTTACTATGCATCTAAATAATGGAAACTACAACAGTTGAAGACCGAAGACAAGTAGAATTTGAAGGCTCTGAAGAATTCCCAGATTTGTATGACCTAGGAAGGCTACCCTTATGGAACTTGGCAGACTATGGAAGTTGTCAATGCCCGAGATCAGGGTGTATCGAAGAAAGACCGGATCATGGAGAGTTAAAAACTTATAGTTCTGTTAAGGAAAGCCCTAAGGCAGGAGATATCAACTATGGAGAGATAGCTCATGGAAATGAAAAGAGCAGAAACCCAGCTATCCATGATGTTATGGCCCGCTTATGCTATTGTCACCGTGCTGAGTTAAGCATGCATATGCATGGAAGGATTGGATGGTAGAAGGCTGATGGAGCATCTATCAGCAAGAGGTGAAGTTTTAACCTTAGCTGGTGTATCACCAGGATTTGGAGAATTACATCAAGAAGTTTAAGATGGATTGCAGGAAGCTATATTTTGACAAGGAAGCGTTTCGTGAAGAACTCAGGACCCAAAAGTTGAAAGTAGCCAAGCTAGAGGAGCTACAACCTCGAGATACCGGAGATTTGTCAGGAACTGAAGGACAGTATGACCATGGCTCATGCCAAGGATGTTGAAACCCAGAAGTTTGGAATGCAACTCCAGAATATTAAAGGACATCACGAGAGACTTCGCGTCAACAGAGTTGATCTGGCAAAAGAACTTGAGAAAGACAAGGGAAGAAGCCATTGGAGGCATGAACAAGGCTTGAAGAGCTTTGGAGACGTCGAAGATTTATTGACCTTTAGAAGACCAAACCCCTGTTATATACCTACGTTAGATGCGACATTTGTGAGCTGTCATTTGTTTGATGTTTTTCCCGACGGCCACAAATAAAATCTGTCTTTTCAAAACTTTTGTTTGTATTGTGTGTATTCCTCTCTATCTGTCTTATCTCACCCCAAACCCATGGACCCAATAGAGGATGAATAAAGATGAGCTTATATTTTCTGGACCGATGAGTCAATTGGAGACGGACCAATGGATTCAGAACATGGAGGATCACATGAAGAATAACCCTATAGGTGGAAAGGATATGATCCAGCATGCTCTTCGGTGCTTTGAAAGAGGTGCTGCTACTTGGTGGAGGATGTACCAAACCATCAATGGATGGCAAGGAGTAACCACTTGGAAAGATTTTAAGTTGACTCTGCCAAAGTCTCGGTTTGTGTCCCAGAAGTTGAAACCTTATGGAAAGGATATGATGAAACCTTGTGCATGCAAGATTTGTGGAGAAATCGGACACACCCATAAAGAACACAAGGATGAGTGCCCTAATTGTGAAGGAAGTCACCTAGTTGAAGAATGCCCAACTAGGCAGATTACTTGTTTCTTGTGTGAAGGGACTACCCACTATCCTTCCCAGTGTCACATTTACCCCGTGGTACAACGAACCATCCAGCAGGAGAAAGAAGTAATGAAAGGAGCCCTCATGGAAATTTTAGAAGAAACTGTGATGAAGGAAGAGGTGGAGGACACGCCTAAAGAAGACTCGAGTAAACCCTTCACTAAGTCTTGCTATTCATGTGGAGAAGGACACATCTCCCAAAATTGTTTGAATGGAGATCTAGTAGAATTCCCGACAGAGGAAGTAGAGTATGACCCACAGGAAATAGAAGCCATGATTGGCATGGTAAGGTTCAGGAAGAGAAGCAGATTGGATTCTAGGAAGGACCCGAGTCATATCACCTATTACAGGTGCAAGGAGTAAGGGCACTACCTCAACAGTTGCCCAAAAAGGAAACCTTGAGACTTGTCAGAAGTAATATGTTTAAGTTGTAATGGAGCAGGGCACTTTGCCAGAGAATGCCCTAAGGAGAAGGAAACTTGTGCTAGATAGTTGAGTTTGCAACAAAAGAAATGGAGTAGTAGAAGTGAGAACATTTTTCTTTTATATTGAGGTGTTGAGTTGAGACATGTAATGGAGAAGCAAGAGATTGTAATCATTTGAGAATGAATAAAGTAGCATCATTGGTATTGATATGGATTTTATGAGTTGTTACTCTATGAAAGAAGGATTTTGACCATTTTTGAGGATAAGAGAAATATGGTCTATGGAAGATTTGTGCATTTTAAGGGTGGTAGTACCCTGTAATGGATTTCAGACAAATTGAATACGAGTTTTGTCTCGATATGTGTGATACCCCAAGAGTGTGTGGGATGAAGTTGGACACCGTCAGTTGTTTGGACCAAATGTGATCAAGGAGTCAGAAGAGAATGTTAAGTTGATTCGAGATAGATTGAAGATAGCTCAGTCCAGGCAGAAGAGTTATGCAGATTGAAAAATGCAAGGATGTAGTCTATAAAATTGGAGACAGAGCATGTATTCATGTGTTCCCTCTGCGAGGAGTTAAACGAATTGGAGTTAAGGGAAAATTAGCCTCGAGATTTGTAGGACATACCGAGTTTTGGAGCGTATGGGAGAAGTGGCCAACAAGTTGGAGTCACCCGAAGGACTGTCAGGAGTTCATGATGTGTTTTATGTTCCCCGGTTGAAGAAGTGCCATGCAGAGATGGCCAATATTTCCCCTGTAAGGACGCTTGACCCTGGAAAGGACAATGATGTTCCACGAAGTAGAATATGGACTTCATAAGTATAAGTTTTTATCTCGGTATGAGGGATATCCCACGAGGATGAATAGATAAATTACTATTGGATATAAAGGAGGTATGATGTCGGAAATATGGATCAATGGAAACTCCATGATGAGTTTGAGTAATCATGTCCTAGTTTGGTGCCAATAGAAGGAAGGAAGACAGTACAGTTGGATGGATTAAAGTATGCTTGGAAGCTGGAAGTTGGATGTTGGAATAACGATCAGCTGCCCCGAGGATGAGTTCAAGGATTACAAGTAATAAGATGGGCCATAACCCACAGGCCCAGGACCTGCCAAGAAGCAAGAACATCCTTGCTGAAGGAAAAACCCTGGAGGAAGATACGACGTTTATCGTCAGACGATTTTATAGGAGTAACGCAAAACCTGAGAGTTGTGAAGGAACGATAGATGTTTGTTTGGCTTGCAGAATCCATGGAATTATCCGAACTTAGTTCGTCGACAAGAGAAATTCTGCAATGCTTGTGAGGATGACCGAGGTTAGAATGCGAGATTCACTAAAGCATATACAGGGTAATGATTTGGGTGCGGGATGGATTGATCACCATACCGACTTACTCTTATTATTCGCCTTGCTATATGGGATGGTAAATCTGAGTGACTTACCTATAGTAGAGAGACGACGAAATTAAACCTTTTTTGAACCTTAGAATGGTATAGGTATTTTCCCTTGTACACGGCAGTTGTTGCCAACCGTAGGTTATACGGTGAGGATCAACCAGACCCATATCGTGTAGGAGAAACCCTAAATTGTTAACCACCATGAGATATCGATAGTTATTTAGTACTGGCGCCAGACCCGTCAGCTAAGAAGACCCAGCCACAGAAGAACCTTACCAAGATGAAAGGATAAAAGAATTGAGGAAAAGGTTATGTCGTTACCAGAAGAGCTCAGAGAAGGAATTTTCTCGAGGATCTGAGAAGACCGACACTGTCAAGAATAAGGATGGAGTATATGAGTTTTGATGGAACAGTAACCATGCTTCTAAGGGTGGTAGCACCCAGACCCCGGAGACGATCATTGGATTTTGAGAAGACCCCAAACCTAACCTATTTATTTCTAGCCTCTCCGAAACTCGAGGACGAGATTCATTTTAAGGGTGGTAGATTTGTAACATCCCAAAATTCTAAATTTTGGAATGTTATAATAAATAGATAGATTTGATTGATTGTTTGATTGATTGTCTGAAAGTGAGTGAATTCCAAACTTTTTGAAAGTTAAATGAGAGGGAATAAAAGGACTTTCCCAAAACTTTCATATTTGCCTTCTGATCTTCGTGAATTCAAATTCTTTTCAAATACAAAAAAACCCTAGAGAGAAGATGACATGACTTCTTCCATTTAAATAAATGAAAAGGGTGTTTGAAAAATATTTGAATTCCATTGGGAAATATTTTTTCCAATACATAAACTTCATGCAGCTCAATGATTTTCATGAGAAAAGATAATATGACTTCTTCAAATTATATGAAATATGAGTTGGGAGTTTCAAAAGGATTAAATTCAAAGCCCCTTTGAATTTATTTCCAATTTGGAGTTATTTGAGTTTTCTTCAAATTATTTTTCTCCAAAAATAAAATATATGGAAAATAGGGTAACATGATTCCCTACAATAGAAAATTGGAGAAAAATTTATTTGAAATCATTTTGGTATTTTTAAAATGTTTTTTGTTGGATTTTATTAGACCAGTAGCACTCTTTGATTTATCTGAATTTTGTGTGAATTTTATTTAATGCTAGGAAAATGTTCATCTTCTAGAAAAAAAATTATGAAAATTTTGATATATTATATGCCTATATAATAATTTTAGTTATTTCGTTTTTATTATTTTATTTGTTTGGAAAATGTTTTTTTTAATCTTTTCCGCCGACTGGGCCGGCCCAGCACCCAACCGGGCCAGGCCAAGCCAGCCCAGCCGAGCCGTCCCTGTGCTCCCGCAGGACTCCCGCCGCCGCACGACTCGCCAGTCACCGCCGTGGCCGAGTCAGCCTCTTCACGCCGCCTTTGCCCTTGCCGCACGCCTCTCAAGGCCCATCCTCCTATAAATCCGCCCCGGCTCTCTCCCTCTCCTCGTTCCGTTGCCGCCGCCACACATCTAGCCTGGTGTCGCCGTCGGAGCTCGCCGCTGCCGCCTTGACCCGCCGCCTGCAACACCGTTCCCCGCCGCGTGGAGCCGCCGCCCACCGTTGCTCGCATCGCCGCTAGCCCGCACCGCTGCCGCCGCTGCTGCCAGCCGCCGTGCCACCGCTCGCTGCCGCCGGAGCCCGCCGCTGCCGCTCGATCCGGCGTCGCCGCCGATCCGCTAACCTCCGCAGGTGGTCTTTTGGACGAAAACCGCCCGAACCGGTAATTAACCGCCCGGTCCGGTTTATTTTATTTTTGGTTTTCTCTAGTTTTCTTCTAAAGCCGGTTTTATTTAATAGTTAGGTTAATTAGTGGACGTTCGCTAGTTTAGGATTTGTAGCGAACAGTTTTCGTCTTATAGGCTTCTGCAGCGAACGTTCGCTACTTAGTCTTTTTCTTTTTCTGTTTTAATTCCGGCCAGGGACCTATTTGTGATGATTTTAATTACAGTTTAGTCCCTGTGCTTCAATCAATCATAACTTTTTACTCGTTAGTCCAAATTCAACGAAACCAACGCCCACATCTTCGTTACGATCCCCTCTATCCGGATAAACAACTTAAACATGTTTTTTGAAAAGTTAAAATTTGAATTAGATCAGATTTGAATTCAAACTTCGTTTGATCATAACTTGAGTTTCGTAACTCCGATTTAGTTGATTCTTTTTGCAAATCGAAGCTCTTGACCTAAACATTCTGATAAGGCCAAATTCACATAATTTTGGTACTGTTTGAAATTGTTTTATGTTGCAAGAGCTATTTGCTTGGTTTTGATGTTTTCCGAATCGTCTTGTTGTTCTTTCTGATCTTTTGAGTGATTGCTTATGTGTAGTTACTATTGCTTGATTACGATAGATTGACTAGAGTGTGACGAGTAGAACTATCAAGAGTTTTGAGTGCGAATCATCTTCATCAACATTGCAGGCAAGTTCACACTTTGATCATACCTTTTCATACCCAGTTTTTATTGCATTAGATCAAACCTCCAACATTGCATGATTAGGATCTAATTAAATTGTGGGTTGGGAAGTAGTTGATGAGGTAGGAACCTATTGCCATGTTACTATCAAACCCTTGGGAGTTACTTCTACGTGTTGCTTATATTGCTATGCTATGCTCGTAGACGTGGTTTGGGTATGAGTGAAATCCATGACAGATGTGAGATTGTTATTTAATGGTTCAACTTAAGGTGGCAACTTAAATACACATTTGGGTGGATTGCTAGGGGCACCCTGGGGATATACCAGTGGACTTGCCCGGACACCTGGGGATATACCAGTGTTGTCCTAGGAGATCCCGGGGATATACCGTGTGATCATCCTACGGTCCGCCACCCAGGCTCGAAGGGATCATAAGATTATTCATGCTAGAAACTTCCGTGTGTAGCCACAAGCTATTACGGGCTCTAGCATAGTTGATTAAGTTGTGTGAACTCTTACAGTGGTAGACTAGCAGATGTAGGGGTTGTAGGTGGTACGGTCTACCCATCATAAGGTGCAAACACTTCTGAAAGACTATGTCTCGGTCATCCGTTTCTCAAACACCATGTAGTGCGAGAAATCCAACGGAGGAGATCGAGTCTTGTGGGGAAACATGCGCAAAACCTCTGCAAAGTGTATAAACCAATCATGATTAGCCGTGTCCCCGGTTATGGACATCTTGAGTATCTAGTTCTTGGATTATCCTATTGATCTCATCATGTTACTTTACATTAATGTTGTTGGGTTTAATGATGTTATTTAATTGGGATTGAGAATGTTGTGAACCATTCTCTATGTTTAACAACCACCATGATAGTTAAATAAATTTATTCCTTTGAAGTAGGGAAAAATTGGCTTTTCGCAAAAACCTTATAACCATAGAGCTTTTCCACCAGCCAAATATGCATGTAGTGATAGCCATTGTTCATCATTCTCTATGGTGTGAATTTGCCAGTACATTCAATGTACTGACCTGTTTCGGGCTGCAACGTCTCATGTTGCAGGTTTCTTACGACGAGTAAGTGATATGTTAGGGTTACGATTTCTACACTCAACTTTGCCATTGGTGTTGATGGGAATCCACAACCTTGTTGCTTCCGCTATATGGATTGAGGTAATAGTATTTACGTTACTTTATACATGTGATTTACCTCTGTTATAAATCCTTCGAGTACTATGTGTGTCAACATACCGATCCAGGGATGACACTTAAGCACAGAGACTTGATCCATTCGGGTCAGGTCGCTACACATCTCGTATGAGCCGTGGGCTTAAATGGACCTGACACAAGTAGGCCTTATATGGGCCGGCCTGCTAATTTTTACTGGGACAACATTTTTCACCAGAATGGGCCACTGTTGGGCCGTGCCACGTGTCGACCTGTCATAGGGGCCTCGTGTCCAATGAGTGGATGACATATGTCCCACCGGTGAGCCAACACGTGTTTCCTCCGGCCAATGATGATTTTACACATGGAAAATCCCCATTGGTCCGGGCTATTAACGGGTTATCGGATCCAAAACCGGACCCGATAGCTTAACGGCGTTCCGTAACGGTGGATGACATGTGTCGGTCACCCTTGACGAAAGCACTTCTGTGGCGCGCGATTTATTGTCATGGAAGTGGACACTTCCGTGATGATAATTTTGGTAATGTCATGGAACACTTCTACGACAACACAGGTATGAATATGTTGATTCTGTCATAAAATCATCATGGATGAACATGCATGACAAAAAATGCGACCTACTGTGACAAACACGTATCATCACGGAAGTGTATTTTTTGTAGTGTATGTAGACATGACCGAGACACCTCTCCGGTCAATAACCAACAGCGGAACTTGGATGCTCATATTGGTTCCCACATATTCTACGAAGATCTTTATCGGTCAAACCATAATGACAACATATGTCATCCCCTTTGTCATCGGTATGTTACTTGCCCGAGATTCAATCGTCGATATCTTCATACCTAGTTCAATCTCGTTATTGGCAAGTCTTTTTACTCATTCTATAATGCATCATCCCGCACCTAACTCATTAGTCACATTGCTTGCAAGGCTAATCATAATGTGCATTACCGAGAGAGCCCAGAGACACCTCTCTGATACTCGGAGTGACAAATCCTAATCTCGATCTATGACAACCCAACAAATACCTTCGGAGATACCTGTAGAACATCTTTATAACCACCCAGTTACGTTGTGAGGTTTGATAGCACACAAGGTATTCCTTCGGTATTCGGGAGTTGCATAATATCATAGTCAAAGGAATATGTATAAGTCATGAAGAAAGCAATAGCAATAAAACTTAACGATCATTATGCTAAGCTAACGGATGGGTCTTGTCCATCACATTATTCTCCTAATGATCTGATCACGTTCATCAAATGACAACACATGTCTATGATTAGGAAACTTAACCATCTTTGATCAACGAGCTAGTCTAGTAGATGCTTACTAGGGACACGGTGTTTTGTCTATGTATCCACACATGTATCAAGTTTCCGGTTAATACAATTCTAATATGAATAATAAACATTTATCAAGATATAAGGAAAAAAATAACAACTTTATAATTTCCTCTAGGGCATATTTCCTTCAGTCTCCCACTTGCACTAGAGTTAATAATCTAGTTCACATCACCATGTGATTTAACACCAATAGTTCACATTGCCATGTGACCAGCACCCAAAGGGTTACTAGAGTCAATAACCTAGTTCACATCGCTATGTGATTAACACCCAAAGAGTACTAAGGTGTGATCATGTTTTGCTTGTGAGATAAGTTTAGTCAACGGGTGTGCCACATTCAGATCTGTATGCATTTTTTAAATTTCTATGTCTATAATGCTCTGCGTGGAGATACTCTAGCTAATTGCTCCCACTTTCAATATGTATCCAGATTGAGACTCAGAGTCTTTCAGATCGGTGTTAAATCTTGCATCGACGTAACTCTTTACGATGAACTTTTTATCACCTCCATAACCGAGAAATATTTCCTTAGCCCTCTAAGGATAATTTTGACCATTGTCCAGTGATCTACTCTTGGATCACTATTGTACCCCTTTGCCAAAATCATGGCAAGGTACACAATAGGTCTAGTATACAGCATGGCGTAACTTATAGAACCTCTGGCTGAGGCATAGGGAATGACTTTCATTCTCTCTCTATCTTCTGCCGTGGTTGGTTTTGAGTCTTACTCAACTTCATACCTTACAACTCAGGCAATAACTCCTTCTTTGCTGATCCATTTTAAACTCCTTCAAAATCTTATCAATGTATGTACTCATCGAAAGCCTTATCCAGCGTCTTGAACTATCTTTATAGATCTTGATGCTCAATATGTAATTAGCTTCACCGAGGTCTTTCTTTGAAAAACTCCTTTCAAACACTACTTTATGCTTTCGAGAAAATTCTACAACATTTCCGATCAACAATATGTCATTCACATATACTTATCAGAAAGGATGTAGCACTATCACTCACTTTCTTGTAAACATAGGCTTCACCGCAAGTCTGTATAAAACTATATGCTTTTGATCAACTCATCAAAATGTATATTCCAACTCCGAGATGCTTGCACCAGTCCATAGATGGATCGCTGCAGCTTGCACACTTTGTTAGCACCTTTGGATTAAGAAAACCTTGTGGTTGCATCATGTACAACTCTTCTTTAATAAATCCATTAAGGAATGTAGTTTTGACATCCATTTGCCAGATTTCATAAAATGCGGGAATTGCTAACATGATTCGGACATACTTTAAGTATCAATACGAGTGAGAAAATCTCATCGTAGTCAACACCTTGAACTTGTCGAAAACTTTTTGCGACAATTTGAGCTTTCTAGATAGTGATACTACTATCAGCGCCCGTCTTCCTATTGAAGATTCATTTATTCTCAATGGCTCGCCAACCATCAGGCAAGTCAATCAAAGTCTACACTTTGTTCTCATACGTGGATCCTATCTCAGATTTCATGGCCTCAAGCCATTTTATCGGAATCTAGGCTCATCATCGCCCCCTCCTAGTTCGTAGGTTTGTCATGGTCTAGTAACATGACTTCCAGACCAGGATTACCGTACCACTCTGGTGCGAAACGTGCTCTAGTTGGCCTATGAGGTTCGGTAGTAACTTGATTCGAAGTTTTCATGATCATTATCATTAACTTCCTCACTAGTTGGTGTAGGCATCACGGGAACAGTTTTCTGTGATGAGCTACTTTCCAATTCGAGAGAAGGTATAATTACCTCATTAAGTTCTACTTTCCTCCCACTCACTTCTTTCGAGAGAAACTCCTCTAGAAAGGATCCATTCTTAGCAACAAAGATCTTGCCTTCGGATCTGTGATAGAAGGTGTACCCAACAGTTTCTTTTAGGTATCCTATGAAGACACACTTCTCCGATTTGGGTTCGAGCTTATCAGTCTGAAGCTTTTTCACATAAGCATCACAACCCCAAACTTTAAGAAATGACAGCTTAGGTTTCTTACTAAACCACAGTTCATACAGTGTCGTCTCAACGGATTTAAACGTTGCCCTATTTAACGTGAATGCAGTTGTCTCTAATGCATAACCCCAAAATGATAGTGGTAAATCGTTAAGAGACATCATAGATCGTACCATATCTAATAAAGTACGGTTATGACATTCGGACACACCGTTAAGCTATGGTGTTCCAGGTGGCGTGAGTTGTGAAACTATCCCACATTGTTTTTAAATGAAGGCCAAACTTGTAACTCAAATATTCGCCTCCGTGATCACATCATAGAAACTTTATTTTCTTGTTATGATGATTCTCCACTTCACTCTGAAATTCTTTGAACTTTTCAAAATTTTCAGACTTCTATTTCATTAAGTAGATATACCCATATCTGCTCGAATCATGTGTGAAGGTAGAAAATAACGATACCCGCCGCGAGCCTCAACACTCATCAGACCGCATACATTGGTATGTATTATTTCCAATAAGTCAGTAGCTCACTCTATTGTTCCGGAGAACGGAGTTTTAGTCATCTTGCACAGGAGGGATGGTTCACAAGCATCAAATAATTCATAATCAAGTGATTCCAAAAGTCCATCTGCATGGAGTTTCTTCATGCGCTTTATACCAATATGACCTAAACGGCAGTGCACAAATATGTTGCACTATCATTATCAACTTTGCATCTTTTGGCATCAATATTATGAATATGTGTATCATTACGATCGAGATTCAATAAACCATTTACATTGGGTGTATGAACATACAAGGTTTTATTCATGTAAGCAGAACAACAATTATTCTCTGACTTAAATGAATAACAGTATCGCGGTAAACCTGATCCAATCATATGCATGCTCAACGCAAACACCAAATAACATTTATTTAGGTCCAACACTAATCCCAAAGGTAGAGGGAGTGTGTGATGGTGATCTTATCAACCTTCGAATCACTTCCAACACACATCGTCACCTCGTCTTTAACTAGTCTCTGTTCATTTTGCAACTCGTATTTTGAGTTACTAATCTTAGCAACTGAAACGGTATCAAATACCCTGGGGTTACAATGAACACTAGTAAAGTACACATCAATAACATGTATATCAAATATACCTTTGTTCACTTTGCCATCTTTCTTATCAGCCAAGTATCTAGGGCAGTTCCACTTCCAGTGACCATTTCCTTTGCAGTAGAAGCACTCAGTTTCAGGCTTGGGTCTAGCTTTGTGATTCTTCATGGGAGTGGCAACTTTCTTTCCATTCTTTTTGAAGTTTCCATTTCTTTCCCTTTCCCTTTTTCTTGAAACTAGTGGTCTTGTTAACCATCAACACTTGATGCTATTTCTTGATTTCTACTTTCGCTGATTTGAGCATCGCGAAGAGCTTGGGAATCATTTTCTTCATCCCTTGCATATGATAGTTCATCACAAAGTTCTAGTAACTTGGTGATAGTGACTAGAGAACTCTATCAATCACTTTCTTATCTGGAAGATTAACTCCCACTTGATTCAAGTGATTGTAGTACCCAGACATTCTGAGCACATGCTCACTAGCTGAGCTATTCTCCTCTATCTTGTAGGCAAAGTACTTGTTAGAGGTCTCATACCTCTTAACACGAGCATCAGTCTGAAATATCATTTTCAACTTATTGGAACATCTCATATGCTCCATGGTGTTCAAAACATTTTTGAAGTCCCGGTTCTAAGCCGTAAAGCATGGTGCACTAAACTATCAAGTAGTCATCATACCGAGCTTGCAAAATGTTCATAACGTCTGCATCTGCTTCTGCAATAGGTTTGTCACCTAGTGGTGCATCAAGGACATAATTATTTTGTGCAACAATGAGGATAATCCTCAGATCACGGACCCAGTCCGTATTATTGCTACTACCATCTTTCAACTTAGTTTTCTCTAGGAAGATATCAAAAATATAGGGGAGCTACAACGCGAGCTATTGATCTATAACATAGATATGCAAATATCAGGACTAAGTTCATGATAAATTAAGTTCAATTAATCATATTACTTAAGAACTCCCACTTAGATGGACATCCCTAGAGTCAACTAAATGATCACGTGATCCAAATCAACTAAACCATGTCTGATCATCACATGAGATGGAGTAGTTTTCAATGGTGAACATCTCTATATTTGATCATATATACTATATGATTCATGTTCGGCCTTTCAGCCTCCAGTGTTCCGAGGCCATGTCTGTACATGCTAGGCTCTGATACGTCTCCAATGTATCTATAATTTTTGATTGCTCCATGCTATATCATCTACTATTTTGGGCAATATTGGGCTTTATTTTCCACTTTTATATTATTTTTGGGACTAACCTATTAACCGGAGGCCCATCCCAGATTTGCTGTTTTATGCCTATTTCAGTGTTTCGAAGAAAAGGAATATCGAACGGAGTCGAAACGAAACGAAATCAACTGGAGAAGTTATTTTTGGAACGAAAGCCACTGGATAGACTTGGACTCCACGTCAGGAGATACAGGAGGTGCTCACGAGGGTGGGGGCGCCCCCCTAGGGCGCGCCCCCTGCCTCGTGGGGCCCCCGTAGCTCCTTCGACGTACTTCATGCACCCATATATATCGTCGTACCCTAAAACTTCCAGAGCACAGATTAGATTGGGAGTTCCGCCGCCAGAAGCCTCCGTAGCCACCGAAAACCAATCTAGACCCGTTCTGGCACCCTGCCGGAGGGGGAATCCCTCTCCGGTGGCCATCTTCATCATCCTGGTGCTCTCCATGAGGAGGAGGGAGTAGTTCTCCCTCGGGGCTGAGGGTATGTACCAGTAGCTATGTGTTTGATCTCTCTCTCTCTCTCTCTCTCTCTCTCTCTCGTGTTCTTGATTTGGCACGATCTTGATGTATCGCGAGCTTTGCTATTATAGTTGGATCTTATGTTTCTCCTCCCCCTCTTCTCTCTTGTAATGAATTGAGTTTCCCCTTTGGAGTTATCTTATCAGATTGAGTCTTTAAAGACTTGAGAACACTTGATGTATGTCTTGCCGTGGATATCTGTGGTGACAATGGGATATCACGTGATTCACTTGATGTATGTTTTGATGACCAACTTGCGGGTTCCGCCCATGAACCTATGCATAGGGGTTGGCACACGTTTTCATCGTGATTCTCCGGTAGAACTTCGGGGCACTCTTTGAGGTCCTTTGTGTTGGTTGAATAGATGAATCTGAGATTGTGTGATGCATATCATATAATCATACCCACGGATACTTGAGGTGACATTGGAGTATCTAGGTGACATTAGGGTTTTGGTTGATTTGTGTCTTAAGGTGTTATTCTAGTACAAAATCTAGGGCTGTTTGTGACACTTATAGGAATAGCCCAACGGATTGATTGGAAAGAATAACTTTGAGGTGGTTTCGTACCCTACCATAATCTCTTCGTTCGTTCTCCGGTATTAGTGACTTTGGAGTGACTCTTTGTTGCATGTTGAGGGATAGTTATGTGATCCAATTATGATATTATTGTTGAGGGACTTACACTAGCGAAAGTATGAACCCTAGGCCTTGTTTCAACACATTGCAATACCCTTTACGCTCACTTTTATCATTAGTTACCTTGGTGTTTTTATAATTTCAGATTACAAATACCTTTATCTACCATCCATATACCACTTGTATCACCATCTCTTCGCCGAACTAGTGCACCTATACAATTTACCATTGTATTGGGTGTGTTGGGGACACAAGAGACTCTTTGTTATTTGGTTGCAGGGTTGCTTGAGAGAGACCATCTTCAACCTACGCCTCCTACGGATTGATAAACGTTAGGTCATCCACTTGAGGGAAATTTGCTACTATCCTACAAACCTCTGCATTTGGAGGCCCAATAACGTCTACAAGAAGAAAGTTGTGTAGTAGACATCAAGCTCTTTTCTGGCGCCGTTGCCGGGGAGGTGAGTGCTTGAAGGTATATCTTTAGATCTTGCAATTGAGTCTTTTAGTTTCTTGTTTTATCACTAGTTTAGTTTATAAAAGAAAACTAAAAAAATGGAATTGAGTTTGCCTCATACGCTTCACCTTTTTAATATCTTTCGTGAGTATGATGGAAAGGATAATTGTGCTCAAGTGCTAGAAGAAGAAATTTATAAAATGTTTGGAACTAAATATTTGAATGTTGAGCATGATTGCAATGTTGTTAGTATGAATTCCTTGAATATCTATGATGCTAATGATATTCAAAGCCACAAGCTTGGGGAAGCTATGTATGATGAAGATGATATTTTTTGTTCCCCAAGTTTTGATGAACAAATTTATTATGATGAAAGCATGCCTCCTATCTATGATGATTATTGTGATGACACGTATGCTTTAAATAATAACGATAATCATGAAACTTGTCATCTTGATCTTAATTTTCAATCACATGATAGTTATTTTGTTGAGTTTGCTCCCACTATTATTCATGAGAAGAATTTTGCTTATGTGGAGAGTAGTAAATTTTCTATGCTTGTAGATCATGAAAAGTATGCTTTAGGTGATGGTTATATTGTTGAATTCATTCTTGATGCTACTGAAAATTATTATGAGGGAGGAATATATGCTTGTAGGAATTGCAATAATATCAAGTTTCCTCTCTATGTGCTTAAAGTTTTGAAGTTATACTTGTTTTGCCTTCCTATGCCAGTTGATTCTTGTTCCCACAAGTTGTTTTCTCACAAAATCCCTATGCATATGAAGAGGGTTAGACTTAAATGTGCTAGTCATATTATTCATTATGCTCTCTTTATGTTACAATTCTTATCCTTTCTATGAGCATCATTGAAATCATCATGCCTAGCTAGGGGCTTTAAACGACAGCGCTTGTTGGGAGGCAACCCAACTTTATTTTCGTTCCTTACTTTTTGCTCCTGTTTAGTAATAAATAATTCATCTAGCCTATGTTTATATGTGGTTTTAGTTGTTTAATTAGTGTTTGTGCCAAGTAGAACCTTTGGGAAGACTTGGGGAAAGTCTTGTTGATCATGCTGTAAAAAACAGAAACTTTAGCGCTCACGAGAATTGCTGCCATTTTTATTTGAAGAGTGATATTTAGTTAATTATTTTTTAAGATGATTAATAGATAAATTCCTAAGGTCCAGCAATTTATTTGAGAATTTTATGAGTTCCATAAGTATAAGTTTGCTTAAGTTTACTACAGACTGTTCTGTTTTTGACAGATTCTGTTTTCGATGTGTTGTTTGCTTATTTTGATGAATCTATGGCTAGTAAAATAGTTTATAAACCATAGAGAAGTTGGAATACATTAGGTTTAAAACCAATATAAATAAAGAATGAGTTCATTACAGTACCTTGAAGTGGTGATTTATTTTCTTATACTAACGGAGCTTACGAGTTTTCTGTTAAGTTTTGTGTTGTGAAGTTTTCAAGTTTTGGGTAAAGATTCGATGGACTATGGAATAAGGAGTGGCAAGAGCCTAAGCTTGGGGATTCCCAAGTCACCCCAAGGTAATATTCAAGGATAGCCAAGAGCCTAAGCTTGGGGATGCCCCGGAAGGCATCCCCTCTTTCGTCTACTTCCATCGGTAACTTTACTTGGAGCTATATTTTTATTCGCCACACGATATGTGTTTTGCTTGGAGCATCAATTTATTTTGTTAGGATTTACTTGCTTTTATTTAGAACAATATTTTGCATATTTTATTTCAATAAAAGTGGCATTGATAGCCTTTACTATGCCTATGTTACAAGTATAAATGTTGCTGTTTGAAAACAGAAAGTTTACCACTGTTGCAATAATTCCGTAGAAAAGTCAGAATGTGATAAAATGTTGAAACCTTTTTCATACTAGGCTCTTATAAATTTACTACAGTGGGAATTTTCTTTCATAATTTTTTGAGCTAGAGAACTATGGATGTTGCAGCATTCTTTACAGACTATCCTGTTTAGGAAGATTGCTGTTATGGTTGCATTGTTTGCATACGTTTGCTTATTTAATGATTCTATTTGAGGATAGGACTATTAAATATGCAGATGCATTTAGTATGAAATGTTGAATAATAATTTTAGTGATTTGCTACAGTAGAGTATGATAAGGTTTTTGCAATGGTTTATACTAACTTATCTCACGAGTACTTGTTGAGTTTTGTGTGGATGAAGCTTTTGAGATTTAGGGAGACCGTGATATGAGAGGAATTAAAGAGACACAAAAGCTCAAGCTTGGGGATACCCAAGGCACCCCAAGATAATATTTCAAGAAGTCTCAAGCGTCTAAGCTTGGGGATGCCCCGGTTGGCATCCCACCTTTCCTCAACAACTATCGGTTAGTATCGGTTGATCCTAAGTTTTTGCTTCTTCACATGATGTTTGCCATTCTTAGAATGTCATTTTATTTTGTTTTGATTGCTGCTTGAATAAAATACCAAGATCTGAAATTATTAAATGTTAGAGAGTCTTCACATAGTTGCATAATTATTCGACTACTCGTTGATCTTCACTTATATCTTTCAGAGTAGTTTGTCATTTGCTCTAGTGCTTCACTTATATCTTTTAGAGCATGGCGGTAGTTTTATTTTGAAGAAATAGATGAACTCTCATGCTTCACTTAGATTATTTTGAGAGTCTTAAATAGCATGGTAATTTGCTTATAATCCTAATATGCTAGGCATCCAAGAATAGTAAAAACTTTCATATAGAGTATTGAATACTAAGAGAAGTTTGATGCTTGATGATTGTTTTGAGATATGGAGATGGTGATATTAGAGTCATGCTAGTTGAGTAGTTGTGAATTTGAGAAATACTTGTGTTGAAGTTTGTGATTCCTGTAGCATGCACGTATGGTGAACCGTTATGTGATGAAGTCGGAGCATGATATATTTATTGATTGCCTTCCTTATGAGTGGCGGTCGGGGACGAGCGGTGGTCTTTTCCTACCAATCTATCCCCCTAGGAGCATGCGCTTAGTACTTTGTTTTGATAACTAATAGATTTTTTGCAATAAGTATGTGAGTTCTTTATGACTAATGTTGAGTCCATGGATTATACGCACTCTCACCCTTCCACCATTGCTAGCCTCTCTAGTACCGCGCAAATTTTGCCGGTACCATAAACCCACCATATACCTTCCTCAAAACAGCCACCATACCTACCTATCATGGCATTTCCATAGCCATTCCGAGATATATTGCCATGCAACTTTCCACTGTTCCGTTTATTATGACACGCTTCATCATTGTCATATTGCTTTGAATGATCATGTAGTTGACATCGTATTTGTGGCAAAGCCACCGTTCATAATTCTTTCATACATGTCACTCATGAGTCATTGCACATCCCGGCACACCGCCAGAGGCATCCATATAGAGTCGTACTTTGTTCTAGTATCGAGTTGTAATCATTGAGTTGTAAATAAATAAAAGTGTGATGATCATCATTATTAGAGCATTGTCCCATTGAGGAAAGGATGATGGAGACTATGATTCCCCCACAAGTCGGGATGAGACTCCGGACAAAAATAATTTTTTTTAAAGAGGCCAAAGAAGCCCAAATAAAAAAAGGAGAAAAGAGGCCATCGAAAAAAGAGAAAGGCCCAAATAAAAAATAAAAAAATGAGAGAAAAAGAGAGAAGGGGCAATGCTACTATCCTTTTACCACACTTGTGCTTCAAAGTAGCACCATGATCTTCATGATAGAGAGTCTCCTATGTTGTCACTTTCATATACTAGTGGGAATCTTTCATTATAGAACTTGGCTTGTATATTCCAATGATGGGCTTCCTCAAAATGCCCTAGGTCTTCGTGAGCAAGCGAGTTGGATGCACCCACTAGTTTCTTTTGTTGAGATTTCATACATTTATAGCTCTAGTGTATCTGTTGCATGACAATCCCTACTCACTCACATTGATATCTATTGATGGGCATCTCCATAGCCCGTTGATACGCCTAGTTGATGTGAGACTATCTTCCCCCTTTTTTGTCTTCTCCACAACCACCACTCTATTCCACCTATACTGCTATATCCATGGCTCAC
This sequence comes from Triticum aestivum, assembly GCF_018294505.1. Lineage (NCBI taxonomy): Eukaryota > Viridiplantae > Streptophyta > Magnoliopsida > Poales > Poaceae > Triticum > Triticum aestivum. Next base: position 377,400,478 of record NC_057797.1, on the reverse strand, counting down.
GCTCATGTATTGTGTGAAGATTGAAAAAGTTTGAGAACATCAAAAGTATTAAACAATTGCTTGGCTTGTCATCGAGGTTGTGCATGATTTAAATATTTTGTGTGGTGAAGATGGAGCATAGCCAGACTATATGATTTTGTAGGGATAGCTCTCTTTGGCCATGTTATTTTGAGAAGACATGATTGCTTAGTTAGTATGCTTGAAGTATTATTATTTTTATGTCAATATTAACTTTTGTCTTGAATCTTTCAAATCTGAATATTCGTATCACAAGTAAGAAGAATTACATTGAAATTATGCTAACTAGCATTCCACATCAAAAATTATCTTTTTATCATTTACCTACTCGAGTACGAGCAAGAATTAAGCTTGGGGATGCTTGATACATCTCCAACGCATCTATAATTTTTGATTGCTCCATGCTATATTATCTACTGTTTTGGGCAATATTGGGCTTTATTTTCCACTTTTATATTATTTTTGGGACTAACCTATTAACCGGAGGGCCAGCCCAGATTTGCTGTTTTATGCCTATTTCAGTGTTTCGAAGAAAAGGAATATCAAACGAGTCGAAATGGAACGAAATCAACTGGAGAAGTTATTTTTGGAACGAAAGCCACCGGATAGACTTGGACTCCATGTCAGGAGATACGGGAGGTGCTCACGAGGGTGGGGGCGCGCCCCTTGCCTCGTGGGGCCCCCGTAGCTCCTCTGACGTACTTCCTGCACCCATATATATCGTCGTACCCTAAAACTTCCAGAGCACAGATTAGATCAGAAGTTCCACCGCCAGAAGCCTCCGTAGCCACCGAAAACCAATCTAGACACATTCCGACACCCTGCCGGAGGGGGAATCCCTCTTCGGTGGCCATCTTCATCATCCCGGTGCTCTCCATGACGAGGAGGGAGTAGTTCTCCCTCGGGGCTGAGGGTATGTACCAGTAGCTATGTGTTTGATCTCTCTCTCTCTCTCGTGTTCTTGATTTGGCACGATCTTGATGTATCGCGAGCTTTGCTATTATAGTTGGATCTTATGTTTCTCCTCCCCCTCTTCTCTCTTGTAATGAATTGAGTTTCCCCTTTGGAGTTATCTTATAGGATTGAGTCTTGAAAGACTTGAGAACACTTGATGTATGTCTTGCCGTGGATATCTGTGGTGACAATGGGATATCACGTGATTCACTTGATTTATGTTTTGGTGACCAACTTGCGGGTTCCGCCCATGAACCTATGCATAGGGGTTGGCACACGTTTTCGTCGTGATTCTCCGCTAGAACTTTGGGGCACTCTTTGAGGTCCTTTGTGTTGGTTGAATAGATGAATCTGAGATTGTGTGATGCATATCGTATAATTATACCCACGGATACTTGAGGTGACATTGGAGTATCTAGGTGACATTAGGGTTTTGGTTGATTTGTGTTTTAAGGTGTTATTCTATTACGAACTCTAGGGCTATTTGTGACACTTACAGGAATAGCCCAACAGATTGATTGGAATGAATAACTTTGAGGTGGTTTCATGCCCTACCATAATCTCTTCGTTCGTTCTCCGCTATTAGTGACTTTGGAGTGACTCTTTGTTGCATGTTGAGGGATAGTTATGTGATCCAATTATGATATTATTGTTGAGGGAACTTATACTAGCAAAAGTATGAACCCTAGGCCGTGTTTCAACACATTGCAATACCGTTTACGCCCACTTTTATCATTAGTTACCTTGGTGTTTTTATAATTTCAGATTACAAATACCTTTACCTACCATCCATATACCACTTGTATCACCATCTCTTCGCCGAACAAGTGCACCTATACAATTTACCATTGTATTGGGTGTGTTGGGGACACACGAGACACTTTGTTATTTGGTTGCAGGGTTGCTTGAGAGAGACCATCTTCATCCTACACCTCCTACGGATTGATAAACCTTAGGTCATCCACTTGAGGGAAATTGGCTACTGTCCTACAAACCTCTGCACTTGGAGGCCCAACAACGTCTACAAGAAGAAGGTTGTGTAGTAGACATCAGCTCGTCAAGTTTAACCCGAGTATTCGCACGTGCAAAACTGTCTTGCACCCATTGTATGTGAACGTAGAGCTTATCACACCCGATCATCACGTGGTGTCTTGGCACGACGAACTGTCGCAACGGTGCATACTCAGGGAGAACACTTATACGTTGAAATTTAGAGAGGGATCATCTTATAATGCTACCGCCGTACTAACACTGGTACATCGACGTGCTATACAAATGGTTTTTAACCGCTTTCCGCGACGGTGTTTGGAACCGTTGCCAAGTGAGTGTGGGCGATAGGGGGGTGAGGGAGTCCTGGATTAGGGGGTGTTCGGGTAGCCGGACTATACCTTCAGCGGGACTCCAGGACTATGAAGATACAAGATTGAAGACTTCTTCCCGTGTCTGGATGGGACTTTCCTTGGCGTGGAAGGCAAGCTTGGCGATGCGGATATTCAAGATCTCCTACCATTGTAACCGGCTCTGTGTAACCCTAACCCTATCTGGTGTCTATATAAACCGAAGGGTTGTAGTCCGTAGGACATCAACTCCATATACAACAATCATACCATAGGCTAGCTTTAGGGTTTAGCCTCCTTGATCTCGTGGTAGATCTACTCTTGTACTACCCATATCATCAATATTAATCAAGCAGGAGTAGGGTATTACCTCCATCGAGAGGGCCCGAACCTGGGTAAAAACATCGTGTCCCTTGTCTCCTGTTACCATCCGGCCTTGACGCACAGTTCGGGACCCCCTACCCGAGATCCGCCGGTTTTGACACCGACATTGGTGCTTTCATTGAGAGTTCCTCTGTGTCGTCGCCTTTAGGCCCGATGGCTCCTTTGATCATCAACAACGATGTGGTCCAGGGTGAGACTTTTCTCCCCGGACAGATCTTCGTCTTCGGCGGCTTCGCACTGCGGGCCAATTCGCTTGGCCACCTGGAGCAGATCGAAAGCTACGCCCCTGGCCATCAAGTCAGGTTTGGAAGCCTAAATTACATGGCAGACATCCGCGGAGATTTGAACTTCGACGGATTTGAGCCACAACCAAGCGCGCCGCACTGTCTCACGGGGCATGATCTAGCTCTGTCACCGAACAGTATCCCGGAGGCCGCAAACGCACCAGCTCTGACCCTTAATTCGGAGCTAGTTGTGTCAATCGAGGATGAGCGGTTGCACGTCACCTCGGGGGCTGCGATCTCAAAGGCGATCGAGCCGAACGCCGGCCCCACACTCCGCGTGACTCACGACTCCGAGGATCCAGACTCCTCTCCGGACTCCGAACCCCCCGCGCCCCTGCCGATCGAATCTGATTGGGCGCCAATAATGAAGTTCACCACCGCGGACATCTTTCAGCACTCGCCTTTTGGCGATATCCTGAATTCTCTCAAGTCTCTCTCTTTATCAGGAGAGCCCTGGCCGAACTGCGGTCAGCGAGGATGGGATACGGACAATGAAGAAATTCAAAGCCCACCCACCACCCACTTGGTATCCACCGTCGACAATTTAAACGACGTGCTCAACTTCGACTCCGGAGACATCGACAGCATGGAGGACGATGCGGGAGATACCGGTGAACCAACGCCCATAGGGCATTGGACAGCCACCTCATCTCACGATGTGTACATGGTGGATACCCCTAAAGGAAGCGACAACGAGGAAAAAGAGGATGGAACGGGAGATCGACCCCCCGAAAAGCAATCAAAGCGTCAGCGTAAACGCCGACCCAAGCCCTACCTCGACAAAAATCCAGCCATAGAGCAGGACGAGCCGGTAGACGACGAACAGGCCTTAGAGCAACCATCCGAACAGGGCAACACAGATAGAGAAACCGAACATCCCTCCTCCGACGAAAACGGCATTCCAGACGACCTCATGCCGGATAAACCCATGGAGCAGAAGAATCTCCACAAGAGGCTCGTTGCAACTGCACGCAGCCTGAAAAAGCAGAAGCGGAAGCTAAAAACAGCGAAAGATGCACTCCGGATTAGATGGAGCAAAGTAATCAATACCGCAGATAAATACGGCGACGGTCGCCGCACTAAAAGCTATCCGAAAAGAAAGCTACTGCCTGAATTCGACGAAGAGGCCCTAGAGCCCTTGCATTCAAAAAATAAGAAAGCCACACGGTCGGATAGACAACCCCACAAAGCGGCAAGCGGCGCCGCACATAAATCGGCATGCGACCCACCTAAGGATTCGCATCATGGCCCAGTTAGGTCCATTTATGGGCCAAGAAAGCAAGCTCTCGTAAGCAATGCAATAAAGCCATCATCAGAATCCGGCACACCCAAATACAGGGGCGCCGCACACCCCCTATGTTTCACCGATGAGGTCCTAGACTATGAATTTCCAGAGGGATTCAAACCCGTAAACATAGAGGCATATGATGGAACAACAGACCCTGGAGTCTGGATCGAGGATTATATCCTCCACATACACATGGCTAGAGGAGACGATCTCCACGCCATAAAATATTTACCCCTTAAGCTTAAAGGGCCAGCCCGGGATTGGCTTAAAAGCCTTCCTAAAAACACAATTGGAAGTTGGGAAGAGCTCGAGGATGCTTTCCGAGCAAATTTTCAAGGGACCTATGTCCGCCCTCCGGATGTAGACGATCTTAGTCACATAACCCAACAGTCCGGAGAATCAGCTCGGCAGTTCTGGAATAGATTCCTCACTAAAAAGAATCAGATAGTCGACTGTCCGGACGCCGAAGCCTTAGCAGCTTTCAGGCATAACGTCTGAGATGAATGGCTCGCCAGACACCTCGGCCAAGAAAAGCCAAGAACAATGGCCGCACTAACAAGCCTCATGACCCGCTTTTGTGCAGGAGAGGACAGCTGGTTGGCAAGGTGCAGCCCCAGCGACCCAAGTACATCCGAAACTAGGGATGGAAACGGAAAACCGCGACGCAACAAGGACCGTCGCCGGACTAAGGAAAAAAGTCCGAAGAGCACGGCAGTCAATGCCGGATTCAAAGGTTCACGACAAAATCAGACAAAACCACCCCTCCAAGATAACAGGGATGATCCATTCAACTTAAATAAAATCCTCGACAGGATATGTCAGATACACAGTACTCTCGGGAAGCCTGCTAACCATACCCACAGAGATTATTGGGTTTTCAAACAATCCGACAGACTCAATGCCGAACACAAGGGGCTCGACACACCAAGTGAAGACGAGGACGAACCCCAAACGCAGAGCACCAGGAAACAAAAGAACTTCCCACAAGAAGTAAAAACAATGAACTTACTTCACATAACAAAATGTGCAGCGCCCATAAAGGTACGCACCACACGACCTATCCCCAAAGGGTCCCGCCACTGGTTGTCAAAACCAATCATCTTCGATCAGCTAGATTATTCTAGAAATATCAAGAATGCAGGCTGGACTGCCTTGATACTCGATCCAATAATTGGCGGACTCCGGTTTTCAAATGTCCTTATGGACGGCGGCAGTGGACTAAACCTGATATATCAGGATACAATCCATCACATGGGGATAAACCCAGCAAGAATCCGCTGCAGCAAAACCTCCTTTCAAGGGGTAACACCTGGTCCGGACACCCATTGTATGGGTTTTCTCTGGCTCTAAGTTATATTCGGCTCTGTCGATAACTTCCGCCGTGAAAAGCTGACCTTCCATATCGTCCCGTTCTCAAGTCGCTATCAAGCACTACTGGGACGCGAAGCTTTCGCCCGCTTTAACGCAATACCGCATTATGCATCTCTCACGCTTAAGATGCCCGGTCCACGAGGCATCATCTCTTTGAAGAGGAAGCACTAAAGTGCGCCTCCCCAAGCGGAGGACTGTGCGGCCACTTTGACAGCCCCACAGTAAAATGGCCTCATCGGCCAAAAAACTTCGAAATAGGTCATTAAAGACCACGAACGCGGATAGACGAGTTCGGGACAAAATCATCATTGATGCAGGCTTAGTGGCCATATACCCCCACTAGGGGCTCCATGCATATACAATAAGAGACAATAAAGCTCAATTTTATATATTTTACTTTATACTTTGTTTATTTTAAACTTTTGTTCGGCACGACCCGTTTTCAACTCAGTTCCTCTCTTTTACAGATGAACGTTGTGCGGCGCCCGTCCAGGATATGGCACAATGGAGACACAGGCACAGACGTGCAGTAGGGACCCGTCCTAAAGGATTCTTTTTAGATTAAGACCCTGCGTAAACCTTTTTTACTGTCTCTTGTTGCTACACATCCCCTGGTTCTTTCTGACATAACCAAGGAGGAGGCTGGCGTCTTGGCATGTGGCCACGTCAGAATTTTTGCACGTACCTGGACACTAGGGGCTTTTTTAATAAGGAGTGTTGTTTCGCCCGCACTCATAAAGACCGAACACCTTAGGGAGTGTTCGGCGTCGCGAGTTTTGGCATTATATGCATCAGCTCCGAATCATGTCTTTGGTCAAATGTTGGGTTGCCCGGCTCCTGAGTTCGGCTACCTTACATTCCGCTCTATCGGCTAAGGTAGCACTAGGAGAACTACTGCGATTGTGCCCCGGTTCGGCCGGGCGAGCACCTCAGTAGAGAAAGCCGAAAACTGACTGTCATGATGTAGCATGAGACTGGTCAGCCACTCGATGACCTATCGGAATCTATCAGGTTCCTCCGCTTTAACGAAGGGCCGCTTCCCGGTCAGGCACATACGCGCCCCGAACTCGGGCGAGCGCAGTCGCCACCAAGGGGCTACCTAAATAGTCTCACTGTCAAGCTCCTATGGCTAAGTGAAAGTGTTAAAGCATTATAGTCCGGTTGCCTGGCCCGGTGCGCTATCACCTCCTTTGTAGGACCAAGACATTGGGTTAAGTGTGAAAATGCGTCTTCTGCGAGCACCCCCGCACTATGTGCGTGGGGGCTGAAGCCAACGACTGCCATCTTTCAGATTTTGTATATATATGTCTTAAAACGGCCGCACAGGAGGTGTTCCCAATACTTGAAGGCACAAGTATAAAAAGGCCACTACTGTTTATCAAAATATTACTTTATAATTACATATGCTATCATAACATAGCATCTTTCGAGCACTGCGTCTCTATTACACGGGCGCCTTCAAGGACATCCTGAAAATAGTGCTCGGAGGATACTCGGCTTTTGTCCGAATCTCGGGACGCAACAACGGTGGTCTCCATCTCTGCCCAGTATGTCTTGACACGGGCAAGAGCCATCCTTGCACCCTCTATGCATGCTGACCTCTTCATTGCATTAATACGCGGCACCGCGTCAAGGAATTGCTGCTCCAAGCCGAAATAACTCTTCGGCTCCGATCTCCCCGGCCACAGATGACCCATGACGTACTTCATGGCGAGTCCGGACAACCTATTCAGTTCGGCCCATTGAGCCAAACGATCGTCCACTGCCAGTGGACGCTCTGGATTGTGAAACTGCGACCAGAAAAGCTTTTCCACTTCGCGATCTTTCTGATCCCGAAAGTGTTCGGTCGCATCAACAGCACTCGCGACGACACCTCAGGGTCGCCCACCTCGCTAGGCGGCACGGCAGGGGGAGGCGTCCCGCTCTCCATCATCTCCGGAAGGAGATCCCCCGAAGACGAGCTCTGCTGAGAAGGGCTGAGGTCCGAGCTACAAGGTAAAATTTTGGTTAATCTTCTTAGATATAAATCAAGGATTTCCCTCAACCCTCAAAAGGAAAATCTTTCTCTACTTACGGCTCGCTGGAGGGCTGATCCCCTTGAGGGCGTAGTCTAACCGAGGAACTCCCCGGCGTCGGACCCTCTGACGAGGATTTTTTCCCCCGCTTCGAGGCCATGGTTTCCGGGTCGTCAGAGGCGGCTCTCTTCTTCCCCTTAGGAGAGGAATTGTCGGTTCCTCCCTTCGGAGCAGCCTCCTTCGAGGAGGCCATAGTTTCCTTGTCCTCCCCCTTGCTTCCCTCCAAAGGCATTATCTCCAGCATCCTGACCAGCATGGGATCTGGCCTGGTTTTGGGAAGGGGAGCCGGACACCTGATCAGCTTTGCCTTCGCTATCCACACCTGTTTAAAAGGACGGCTCTTTTAGGGGCAAGTTTATGACAATTATACAGATAGAAGGTCCGGGCACAAGGTTGCTTACTTGAGTATCCGGGCGATTGCAGCTTAGGCCTGCGTCCTTCGGTTAAATCCGGACACATCTCTTGTGATCCGAAGAACAGTTTATACATCTCCGTGAGCGTTGCGCCCATGAAATTCTGGAGAGCTCGCGGTCCCTCTGGATTAAACTCCCACAGGCGAAGGGAGCAACGTTTGCTGGGCAATATTCGGCGAATCAGCATGACCTGCGTCACCTTGACCAGGCTGAGGTCTCCTTCCAAGAGATCCTTAATGCGGCCCTGTAACAAGGGCACGTCTTTGGGTAAACCCCAATCTAACCCTCTATTGACCCATGACGCTAGCCGTGGTGGGGGACCCGAGCGACAAGCAGGAGGCGCCACCCACTTGGTGCTCCGGGGAGCGGTGATATAAAACCACTCTCGTTGCCACAAGCCTAGCTCCTCTTGAAAAGAGACCTCGGGCCATGGAGCATCAACATTTTTGCTTATAACAGCGCCTCTGCACTCTGCGTGCTGTCCCTTGACCATCTTCGGCTCCACTTTGAAGGTCTTGAGCCATAATCCGAAGTGAGGGGTAACACGGAGGAACGCTTCACACATGACAATAAACGAGGAGATATGGAGGATGGACTCCGGAGCTAAGTCATGGAATTCCAGCCCGTAATAAAACAGCAGTCCCCTCACAAAGGGATCCATTGGGAAGCCCAACCCCAGAAGGAAGTGAGACATGAACACCACGCTCTCACCAGGCTGGGGACTCGGAATGACCTGCCCTTGAGCATGCAACCTATGCGAAATTTAGCCGGTCAGAAACTTAGCCTCCCTCAACTTTAGTACGTCCTCCTTCGTGATAGAAGAGGGCATCCATCAGCCTTGAAGGTCAGAACCAGACATTGTCGAAGGTCGGAAGCACCTGGAATCTGGAGCCTAGGGTATTGGAACTCGAGGCGACGGGCGAACTCGCTTGAGATCAAAAAAAGGAGTAAGACCTTGGTCTCTTTATAAGAGGTTGAATACCAAGAGCCCTCCCCGTAACCATTCGGGACTCGTCTTTAATCGAGGAAACGTGCTAACGGGCACGGTTGGGTTACCCACGTCCGTATTGATGAGAATCCCATAAAAGGGGTACACGATCTCTGCTTTGACAAGATGTGCCAAGGAAACCGCCTCGCAAAATGTGCTGAGGTGGGAAAGTAAAAACGATTCGAGTAAAGGGCTTGGCCATAGTGTGATGACACACTACGGAATACGTCAGCAGATTTGATTTGTGTTAATATTATTCTCTCTATGGAAATATGTGGAAAACTTATTTTGCAGAGCCGGACACTACTCTTGGAGTTTACAATCTTCTATGAAGGACTTGGAGGAGGAACCCGCCTTGCAATGCCAAATACAATCTGCGCGCCGGACTCGTCGTCATTGAAGCCTGGTTCAGGGGCTACTGAGGGAGTCCTGGATTAGGGGGTGTTCGGGTAGCCAGACTATACCTTCAGCCGGACTCCAGGACTATGAAGATACAAGATTGAAGACTTCGTCCCGTGTCCGGATGGGACTTTCCTTGGCGTGGAAGGCAAGCTTGGCGATGCGGATATTCAAGATCTCCTACCATTGTAACCGACTCTGTGTAACCCTAACCCTATCCGGTGTCTATATAAACCGGAGGGTTGTAGTCCATAGAACATAAACTCCATATACAACAATCATACCATAGGCTAGCTTTAGGGTTTAGCCTCCTTGATCTCGTGGTAGATCTACTCTTGTACTACCCATATCATCAATATTAATCAAGCAGGAGCAGGGTATTACCTCCATCGAGAGGGCCCGAACCTTGGTAAAAACATCGTGTCCCGTGTCTCCTGTTACCATCCGGCCTTGACGCACAGTTCGGGACCCCCTACCCGAGATCCGCCAGTTTTGACACCGACAGGGGGTCCTTCCCACATGACCCAGAAACCGTTGGGTGGCCCTCCTGGCTCAGAGGCTGGCTCGTGTGTGATTTGGTGAGGCATCGAAACCCAATAGTTTCCGTTCGTATGTACATCCCACATGCTGAATCTCAGAAAATCATTTCCGTTCGTATGTATATCACACACAGCTCTTTGTGTGGAAACGTTTGTGCAAGGTGGCCTACCGCAAATAGTTCACTGCCGAAAGCCGTGTGTGATTCTTAGTTGATCGAACGCGCCTACTTTCTAGAAACCGTGCGGGTTGTTTGAGTTCATCGCCCAAGGTGCTGTCTGAGTAACCCTATGCAACAGAAAACCCCAATAAGCAGGGTAATTAGCCTATTATTGATAATCCATGTACTAATCAAATTGATATTTCTTATAAAACACACCAGATATTTCATATTTGTATAACCGCAACCAGGATTCATAATCAAATTACATCAGATAGCTTCAGCACTTAGTTACACCATTACACAAAAGCACCAAGTTTCACATACAACATCAAAAACCTTTGGAATGTAGCATCATACATGGTAAATAGATAGATGAATCTCATCTGGGAAATTGCAAAAGTGGAAGGCAAATATTGAGCCTTCAGTGATGTTGAATGTCCTTGCAACTTTAGGCCAGTGGCTATGGATAATTGCCCGCGCAACCTTTGTCCTCTTCAGCAAGACTTCATTATTGTACCGTGGGTGTTGAATGAATAACTTCCTCGCCTCTTCACCATGCAGATGGTTTGAGAGGTAATCATCGGTGAACTGCTTTGAAAAGTATTGAAAACAGAGATATGCATAAATCGCTGTTATAAATTTTGAAATGGCGCAAGGGGTAAAAACAAGGTAAAAGAGTTAGTACCATCCTATAGTTGACTGATGTCTTCTTCATTGTGCAAACAAAGATCTTGCTATTATTCATCGCAAATTTCTTCATCCTAACAATCTTTCTGGGTTTCTTGACTTGACTAATATTCATGGACATCTCATTTGCCCATATGCAAAATGGGTCGAATAGTGGGTCTAAGCCTCTAACAGCAGGACCTACATGTGCAAGACCAAATTGTAAGAAACGTAAATATTAGAATGATTCCTGCAACTGCACAATAATGTGATATTGGCAAGGACCATGCTTGAAAAAACCTCGATGGTAAACCGTTGTGTCGCTCATCGTTTCCTTGCAACACACATAAGGAAGATCTTGATCAGGTTAACTGAGAGTTGCCATACTATCAGTAGAATATGTATTGAGCACAGCCAAATTCAATTGGTGTCGCATGCATAACAATACAAAATTGTACCCACAACAAATGAAAATCAAATTGCAAAACTGAACCAAACAGTTAAATGGACAGCAGACCAAATGAACCAAAATAGTTAACTAAGCACGACATTGTAGAATAGAAACATGTACTAGAAGATAAGACAGTTAACAAAACAAAGAATGCTTGAGAACAGTACTACAAAATGTAGCAATTGTTGGACCAAAGTGTTGACTGAACATTACATTTCAGAGGACCAAACTATTAACTGAACATCAGATTGTATATTAGCATTACAGAGGACAAATCACTAGAAGGCACATGCGGTGGCCTCAAGAAAACATCATGAACTGTATTTTAAGGTAGACAACCGCGTGGAGGTGTCGACGGTGGACTAGAACACGAGGTGCTCCTTCAAGATCTGGCGGTCGGCACACATGGCAGCCATAGCGACCTCGTGCGCGCATGCGGCCGCATGCTACTGAGCTCCGTGTTATACTGCATGCAAAATGGTTGTCGGTGGCGCTTAATTGGAGGAGGGCGATAGTGATTTTGGCGGAAGGTGTAGCGCCATCAGTGGGGGCATGTAGGACGGGAAAGGAGGAGGATGGTGTGGGTGGGGTGTGGATTACCTGACAATATCGACGAGGCCGTGCAGCAAGAAGAAGGGTTTGTAGCAAGGAGGCCGCGCAACAAGAAGAAGGGTCACCAGCGAGGAGGCAACACTACAACAAGAAGGGTCCCCAGCAAGGAGGCGGCGCTGCAAGAAGAAGGGTAGCCGGCGAGGAGGCGACACTACAAGAAGAAGGGTTGTCGGGGAGGAGGCTGAGCTGCCAGTAAGCAGCAGTGAAGGTTTGAACTTGGAAAGCAAAGAGGAACAGTGGAAATGTGGCTTTAGGTGGGAGGGAGTGGGCGGGGAGATAGATATTTCCGTGGTGGCAAAAAAAATTTGCTTGGTGCCGCGATAAACTAGCGCGCAAGTGTGGTTCAAGCAGGGGCGGTGGACTGTAGATGACGAAGCTTCCTGTGTAAGCCAGACAAGACGGTGCGCCAAGATATTTCATATCGCATCCCACATGATTCTTTCTAGTAAACTATTTGTGGTATACCTAAATTTTATATTATGTTTTGAAAGAAAAAATGGTGTTACGGAGGGAAAGGATGGTGTTTGAATTGCTAGAACATTTACGTACAGTGAACATGCAACTAGTACATGAGTGTCATGTTTAAATTTGGAATTATTCCGGGTTCGTTTGGCATTTTTATGCATTAATTGAGTTTCCGGGCATTTAATGTGCATAATTAAAATTTGAACTACAAGCACATGCTCCAGTGCACCAAAGTTTGAAAAAGCACATGTGTGTCTTTGGGTGAATTTATAGGTCCCATGCAAGAAATGGGAATGAAATTCAAACATCTAGCCGTCGTGGCTCTGCCGAAAAGATTGAGAAACTTGGTTTTTTAATTCCTGTAAATCCAAAACATGCCTAAAAATCATGAAACTTGGCATGGGGTCATGACATGGCACCAACATGCTGCAACATTTTTTTTGGCCGAATTGGGACAAGCTTTGGTGTAAGCTTCTTGCAAACCGGAGCTTCCCTCAAGAAGGCTCGTGGTTTCGGAAGGGAACATGTCAGCTCCATGTTCGAAACGACATACGTACACTGCCTTCTCCCGCCTTAATTTTTTTACACATGCAGATTTGACCAAATAGAAGTATCGTGCTAAATTTTGGAATTATTCCAGGTTCGTTTGGCCTTTTTTATACATTAATTGAGTTTCTGGGCATTTAATGTGTATAATTCAAATTTGAACTACAAGCACATGCTCCAGTGCACCAAAGTTGGTTGTAAAATCACATGTGTGTCCTTGGGGTGAATTTCTAGGTCCCATGCAAGAAATGGGAATGAAATTCAAATATCCAGGCCGTCGTGCCTCAGCCGTAAAGATTGAGAAACTTGGTTTTTTAATTCCTGTAAATCCAAAACACGCCTGAAAATCATGAAACTTGGCACGGTGTCTGATACATCTCCAACATATCTATAATTTTTGATTGTTCCATGCTGTTATATTATCAATCTTGCATGTTTTATAATCATTTTATAGTCATTTTATATCATTTTTTGGTACTAACCTATTGACATAGTGCCAAGTGCGAGTTGTTGTTTTTTCATATTTTTTACATCGCAGAAAATCAATATCAAACGGAGTCCAAATGCCACGAAACTTTACGGAGATTTTTTATGGAGCAGAAGGAACATAATGGGTCCTGGCTGCACCTAGGGGATGCTTCGAGGAGAGCACAACCCACCAGGGCGCGCCAGTAGGCCCAAGCGCACCCTGGTGGGTTGTGCCCACCTTGGGTGCCCCCCAGACCGCCTCTTTGCTCTATAAATACCCCAATATTACAAAAACCTTAGGGGATTCGATAAAATATTCATCCAGCCGCCGCCAAGTCCAGAACCACCAGATCCAATCTAGACTCCATCTCGGATGGGGTTCACCACCTCCATTGGTGCCTCTCCGATGATGCGTGAGTAGTTCTTTGTAGACCTTCGGGTCCGTAGTTAGTAGCTAGATGGCTTCCTCTCTCTCTCTCTCTCTCTCTCTCTCTCTCTCTCTTGATTCTCAATACAATGGTCTCTTGGAGATCCATATGATGTAACTCTTTTGCGGTGTGTTTGTTGGGATCAATGAACTTTGAGGTTATAATCAGATCTATCTTTTTGTATCCATGAAAGTATTTGAGTTTCTTTGATCTCTTTTATGCATAATCTCTTATAACCTCATATTTCTTCTCCGATATTTGGGTTTTGTTTGTCCAACTTGATCTATTTATCTTGCAATGGGAAGATGTGCTTTGTAGTGGGTTCCATCTTACGGTGCTTGATCCCAGTGACAGAAAGGGAACCGACACATATGTATCGTTGCTACTAAGGATAAAACGATGGGGTCTATCTCTACATAGATATATCTTGTCTACATCATGTCATTATTCTTATTGCATTATTCTATTTCTATACGAACTTAATACACTAGATGCATGCTGGATAGCGGTCGATGTGTGGAGTAATAGTAGTAGATGAAGGCAGGAATCGGTCTACTAATCTTGGATGTGATGCCTAGGTAATGATCATTGCCTGGATATCGTCATGCGTATTTGAATTTTTGTCAATTGCCCAACAGTAATTTGTTCACCCACCATTTGCTATTTTTCTCGAGAGAAGCCACTAGTGAAACCTACGGCCCCAGGTCTCTTCCTCATATTATTTGCCTTCGTGATTTACTTTTCCTTTGCTTTTATTTCCAGATCTACTAAACCAAAAAGACAAAAATACCTTGTTGCAATTTATCCTTATTTATTTTATTTGGCGTTTGATCTATCAATCTACTACAAATTTGCCGTCTGTTTGCCTATCTTGAGGCACCGTACCCCGGAAGGGATTGACAACCCTTTAACACGTTGGGTTGCGAGAAGTTGTTATTTGTGTGCAGGTGTTGTTTTACATTGTGTTGCTTGGTTCTCCTACTGGTTCCATAACCTTGGTTTCACATCCAAGGGAAATACCTACTGCCGTTGTGCTGCATCATCCCTTCCTCTTTGGGGAAATACCGACGTAGCTTCAACTGGCATCAAAAGGAAATTTTTGCACCGTTGCCGGGGAGGATCTTCAACATATACCAGGTTCCTAATCACAAATCTCATCTCCTCTCAATTTACATTATTATCCATTTGCCTCTCGTTTTCCTCTCCCCCACTTCACAAAAATTTGCCATTTTATTCGCCCCTCTTTTCCGTTCGCCGTTTTCTTGTGAGATCTACCTTTGCTTGCAATCATGAGTGATTTTGGTATGGCACCAACAGGTGATGGCCTAACTCCTAAGATTGGACGTACGCGCAATCTGGATGCTAAAACTTTTATCTTGGGGCAAGGGAACATTATGGGAAAAGAATGTATCCAAGAATTTTTCAATTGTGTTGGCAATCTAAGTCTTGATGATGCTCCTATACTTAAAACCACTAGATCTTACGTGGATGCTATTTCAGCACTAGTTCAACTTGAAAGTAAATTTATTCATACCCATCCTACTTTGCAAAGATTGTTTTTTGAGCTACCCATTATAAAGTACCCTAGGGCCAAAAAGTTGGCCACCCTTGTCCTTATGAATGAATTTGATTACATAATACGGGAAGCTAGGGAAATCTTTGGTTTTTATGGTATGAATCGTGAAAACCTGTGATAGATGAAATCATTTACAATAGTGACTATGCTTTTAGACATTTGCTTGGGGATAATAAAATCTTTGATGAGAATCTTAAAATGGAAGTCCCTGTTTTAGATATGATCCAACAAGTTTTCAATAATGTTAATCAACACTACTCTTGGATTGTTGCGGGGAATCCAAAAGCTTATGGTGAACATCAACTTAGGAATGCTAAGGTTTCTATGGATAATATGTTTTATGTTGTGTTTACAAAACCCATGATGAAAACACCTCTAAGAAGGTTAAGAAGAAGGATGACAAAACTTAGATCCTTGCTTTATGCCTAGCTCAGGGCGTAAAACTACAACGCTTGTTGGGAGGAAACCCAATGAATAAAATTTATTTTTGCTTTTTGCTTCCTGTTTTTGAGTGTTAGCACAATTATGCTACTGTGATGATTGTGTTTTTTATGTTTTAATTAGTGTTTGTGCCAAGTAAAGCCTTTAGGATCTTCTTGGGTGATAGTTGTTTGATCTTGCAGAAAAAACAAAAACTTTTGCGCTTGCGAAAATAATTTTCATTTTCAACCAGAGAGCGATAAAATACCCATTCCACCTGTAGTGGATCAATAAATTTCTCAGGTCGTCCTAATATTTCAGAATTGTTGGAATTACATAAGTATTCGAAATAGTAAGATTGCTACACACTGTTCTGTTTTGACAAATTCTGTTTTCTTTGCGTTGTGTGCTTGTTTTGATGGCTCTATGGTTTTCTTTGATGAGTTTTTGCCATAGAAAAGTTGGAATACAGTAGATATAATGCAAGAACAAAATATGAATTGGTTTGATACAGAACTTATAGTAGTGATTTATTTTCTTATACTAACGGATCTCACAAAGGTTTTGTTGAGTTTTGTGTGATTGAAGGTTTCGAGTTTTGGGTTATCTTACAATGGATGAAGGAATAAGGAGTAGAAGAGCCTAAGCTTGGGGATGCCCCATCATCCCAAGCTATTATCCAGAAATGAGCAACCAATTAAGCTTGGGGATGCCCTCGAGTGGCATCCCCTCTTTCTTCTAACGACCATCGGTATTTTACTGGAAGCTATATTTTTATTCATCACATACTATGTGTTTTGCTTGGATTTTGTGTTTTAAGTCTTGATTCCTTGCTGGACACACCTATTTGGGAGAGCCAAAAATTATGTCATAACTTGTTAGAATTTCTCTCTTTGTTTCACTTAAAATCTTTTATGAGCTATGGATTTGCTCTAGTGCTTCACTTATATCTTTTTGATCACAGTGTGCTTAGTACTTTTCAAGAAATGCTCTCTTGGTTCACTTAGATTTATTTGAGAGCTAGTAAAATTTTCAAGAAATTCTCTCTTGCTTCACTTAAATTAATTTGAGAGAAATAAAGAAATATTATACTCATGATCTTCACTTATATTTGTTTGAGCTTGTCAAAAGCAACACATGAAAATTAGTCCCAAAGTGATCGATATCGAAGAAGGTTATAATAAAAACTTTCATGAAGATCATTGGACAAAATAAACTTGATCCTTAGTAATAGTTTTGAGATATGATGATGTGATATGTGAGTCATCTTGATGAGTAATTATGCTTTAGTAAGAATATTGGTGTTAAGATTTGTGATTCCCTATGCAAGCGTGAAAGTCAATAATTGTGCAATGAAATTATATCCTACTTGTGGTGCATTATTCGGTGTTAATTATGCTTAATGCTCGCTTATGAGATTATCCGTTTCTTGGATGGCCGCTTCTCAACCTTTTGCTAACCTTCATTTTGCACTAAGTATGATCACTACTTGTGCATCCAAAATCCTTTAAATCAGTTTTGCCACATGAGTCCACTATATCTACCTATATGCGGTATTATTTTGTCGTTCTAAGCAAATTTGCATGTGCCATCTCTAATTTTCAAAATAAACTTCTCTTTTGTGTGTTCGTTTCTCTCGCAGAACGGTGAGGGGTGGCTAATATTTTCCATGCAAGATGTGTTATTGTCACGATGAGTGTTTATTCACTTGTCATTGCACGAGAGTAAGGCAAAGGTATTAGGGATGCCCAGTCCCGAAATGAAAAAAATGAATTTACTTTATGTTGTCAAATTATAAATTCCTTGGAAAGTGTTGGTATGGAAGGCACCCGTGGATACAGTTAGCCTTGGAAAGTGAAAGTATGGTGGAAAAAGGAATAAACTTTATTTACTGTTTGGGAACCGCCTATGATATATCTAGCATGGAAAGTGTTGGAAACTCTCAGTCGTTTGCGTGGTGGGATGGATACACCTCCCAAATGTTTTTATCTCTAAGTTTTTTGCTTTGAGCTCTGGCACCTCTACAAATCCTTACTTCCCTCTGCGAAGGGCCTTTCTTTTACTTTATGCAATTTTTATTTTGAATTTGAGTCTCCATCTTCTCTTATAAAAGCACCAACTAGGAGGCAATATGATCGTACTTGAGTATTGGGTGTAGCTAATATGCGAGTGTTTTTCATGAATGGATCAATGATTGAGCATGATGGGCTAGGTATAACTTATTTTAGCGTTGATATTTTGAAAGACATGGTTGCTTGTTGATATGCTTGAGTATTTAAATTATCATGTCAAAACTAGACTATTGCTTTGAACAATATAAAAGTCCAAATGTCCATGATATAAAGAAAAGAATATGATATGACATGTTAGGCAGCATTCCACATCAAAAATTCTATTTTTATCACTTCCCTACTCGAGGACGAGTGGGAGTTAAGCTTGGGGATTCTGATACGTCTCCAACGTATCTATAATTTTTGATTGTTCCATGCTGTTATATTACCAATCTTGGATGTTTTATAATCATTTTATAGTCATTTTATATCATTTTTTGGTACTAACCTATTGACATAGTGCCAAGTGCCAGTTGTTGTTTTTTTCATGTTTTTTACATCGCAGAAACACAATATCAAACGGAGTCCAAATGCCACGAAACTTTACAGAGATTTTTTATGGACCAGAAGGAACATAATGGGCCCTGGCTACACCTGGGGGGTGCTCCGAGGAGAGCACAACCCACGACCGCACGCCAAGAGGCCCAGGCGCGCCCTGGTGGGTTGTGCCCACATCGGGTGCCCCCGGACCACCTCTTTGCTCTATAAATACCCCAATATTCCAGAAACCCTAGGGGAGTCGATGAAATATTCATCCAGCCACTGGAGAGTCCAAAACCACTAGATCCAATCTAGACACCATCTCGGATGGGGTTCACCACCTCCACTGGTGCCTCTCCGATGATGCGTGAGTAGTTCTTTGTAGACCTTCGGGTTCGTAGTTAGTAGCTAGATGGCTTCCTCTCTCTCTCTCTCTCTCTCTCTCTCTCTCTCTTGATTCTCAATACAATGGTCTCTTGGAGATCCATATGATGTAACTCTTTTGCGGTGTGTTTGTTGGGATCGATGAACTTTGAGTTTATGATCAGATCTATCTTTTTATATCCATGAAAGTATTTGAGTTTCTTTGATCTCCTACATGCATGATCTATTATAGCCTCGTATTTTTTCTCCGATATTTGGGTTTTGTTTGGCCAACTTGATCTATTTATCTTGCAATGGGAAGAGGTGCTTTGTAGTAGATTCGATCTTACGGTGCTTGATCCCAGTGACAGAAAGGGAACCGACACGTATGTATCATTGCTACTATGGATAAAACGATGGTGTCTATCTCTACATAGATAGATCTTGTCTACATCATGTCATCGTTCTTATTGCATTACTTTGTTTCTCCATGAACTTAATACACTAGATGCATGATGGATAGAGGTCGATGTGTGGAGTAATAGTAGTAGATGCAGGCAGGAGTCGGTCTACTAATCTTGGGTGTGATGCCTATGTAATGATCATTGCCTGGATATCGTCATGAGTATTTGAAGTTTTATCAATTGCCCAACAGTAATTTGTTCACCCACCGTTTGTTATTTTTCTCAAGAGAAGCCACTAGTGAAACCTACGGCACCCGGGTCTCTTTCTCATATTATTTGCCTTTGCGATTTACTTTTCCTTTGCTTTTATTTTCAGATCTACTAAACCAAAAATACCTTGCTACAATGTATCCTTATTTATTTTATTTGGCGTTCGATCTATCAACGTACTACAAATTTACCTCACGTCTGTTTGCCTATCTTTAGGCCTCGTACCCCAGAAGGGATTGACAACCCCTTTAACACGCCGGGTTGTGAGAAGTTGTTATTTGTGTGCAGGTGATGTTTTACGTTGTGTTGCTTGGTTCTCCTACTAGTTCGATAACCTTGGTTTCACATCTGACGGAAATACCGACCGTCGTTGTGCTGCATCATCCCTTCCTCTTTAGGGAAATACCGACGTAGCTTCAAGCAACATCAGTGTCACGACATGGCACCAACATGCCGCAGTAAATTTTTTGGCCGAATTGGGACAAGCTTTGGTGTAAGCTTCTTGCAAGCCGGAGCTTCCCTCAAGAAGGCTCGTTGTTCCTAGAAGGAACATGGCACCTCCATGTGCGAAATGACATACGTACACTGCCTTCTCCCGCCTTAAAATTTTTACACTGGCAGATTAGACCAAATAGAAGTATCGTGCTAAATTTTGGAATTATTCCGGGTTCGTTTGGCCTTTTTTATACATTAATTGAGTTTCTAGGCATTTAATGTGCATAATGAAAATTTTAACTACAAGAACATGCTCCAGTGCACCAAAGTTGGTTGAAAAATCACATGTGTGTCCTTGGGTGAATTTTTAGGTCCCATGCAAGAAATGGGAATGAAATTCAAACATTTGGGCATCGTGGCTCATCCGAAAAGATTGAGAAACTTGGGTTTTTAATACCTGTAAATCCAAAACACGCCTGAAAATCATGAAACTTGGCATGGTGTCATGACATGGCACCAACATGCTGTGACAATGTTTTTATCCGATTTGCGAAGGTGCACACATGAACAATCAATGAAGTCATTTGGAACAGGTGCTATCATGTTACAAATCGGAAACACAAGTATTATTGAAACCGTGGGCGTTCTACTTACCAATTACGTGCCGGCACACATCCCTTTTTTTATTGGCTAGGAGGTGTCATACGAGGTAGCTATTTGAGTATGGGAGGCGTGCGATCAGACCCCTGCGCGTGCTCATCGGGAGGAGAGCCCTTTGACCTCTACCCTCCGTGCACCTCCCTCCCAATGTCCCCATTAATGGCGCCCGAGCACCTATTCTAAGGCGTGGCTATATGTCGCACAAGACTGAGATTTAAGAGAGAAAAATGAAAATCTGAAAAGAAAGTTTTGCACGGATCTTGATGTAAGATCCGACGGACCTATATAGCATCGACTACGACTTATAGCAAGCATGATGCATATAAGGACAAGGACAGTGGATAATGATTGTCTTACATATTTTGGAACATAATTTTAAAAAGCCACATGCGGCAATGCCCGAAATACACAAGGGCAAAATAAGAAGGAAGACAACGATCTGGCTCGCTGGTCTCTACTTTCTTGATGCGTTGCTGCAGGCCACGAGAACTAGTGTCCGCGGTGAGCGGTGATGAGATCTTTCTTGTCCTCAAGATGCTGCTTGAGAGCATCCACAGATTCCTCCACCAGCCTTCTACCCTTGATGCACAACATGGCATTCTCGTCCATAAGTTTCTCGATGATGACATCGGTCCTCTTCAACAAGGTAGTGGTCTCCTCCTGCTACTCCGCACTTCCGACGATTTTCGCCCTCAGCAGGTCGCGCTCGGCCAGGAGCTTCACATTGCTATCATTTAGTTGTCAGATGATGTTGGTAGCCTGTTCAAAAGAGGCTTTCATGTCGTCCTGCAACCTCGCCCAGCCAGAGATCTGATCCATCTGGCTATGGACGATCACATGCATGCACCTATAAGAGTCCTCGCCTGCCCGCGAGACATTTTCCCATGCCGCTGCGGCATGGGAGGACATCTCTACAACATTCGCAGCGCGGTGGGACATCTCTTCTGCTTCTGTGGGGTGGTCGGACCAGTCTACTGCATCAACGGCACGGCGGGACCTCCGTGTTGCTCCGGCGGCGCGGCGGGACCTCCGTGCTACTACGACCACGCAACGGGACATGCCGGTTGCGTTCGCGGTGAGGTGGAACATCTCTCATGCTTCCACTTCCATGCTCGCATCTCCCTGGTGGCAATCTCTTGACCCAGAACTCACGATGGCCATGGCAGACGCAATGGAATGATGATGAATGACTTGTTTGTTTTTGTGGATGAGGAGAGGAGGAATGTGCAGTCATCTTGGAGTAGTAGTATTTATAACCGAGTACTAATATGCTCCTAAGTGGGAAACCGTTTAGGTTTTGATCGGTGTGAACAGGTTTGCATTTTGGAATGTGACGGGATGCGGGCTCAAAATTTATTGACTGTTATAAGTGTGGCACTATTTCCGGAAGGCGTAACGTGGGCACGCCTTCTCGGCCGCGTACGTGGCGTTTGCACCATAGGGTACACCGCAATAGGCAATGTAAACACACGTCTTGTTCCAACAACCGTGCGCGCTCGTTATTACCATCGCGCACGCTTATTTCAATTGGAATGTGTGTGCCCGTCTTGCGCACACACATTGATCTATCTAACTGTTTCAGTTTGTTGTGGCTAATCGCAAACATTTCATCCGTGTGAAGTGTATGCCATCAATCGTAGACACTTTGATCTGGCTGACCCGTTTCTGTTATGTTGCCTAATGGCAAACAGTTAATCCACCTGAAGCGCATGCCCTCAATTGCATACACCTTTATATAGATGCTCGTTTCTATTGTTCCTCCTCATCACAAACAATTCATCTGAGTGAACCGTATGCTATATATCGCACATGCCTTCATCCCGCTGCCCATTTCTTTTGTTCCGCCTCATCGTAAATAGTTCGTTTAACTGAACTGTATGCCCTCCATCACACACGCACCTAAAATCCGAACCGTGTTTGATGGCTCTGCCATCGCAAACGTTTTGCACCTTTTTGACGGTTCTTTTACACCACCGTTTGTGATTATTGCATCGCACATAGTATCGTCGAAGGGTCTCAGATCGTAGTGTCGTGTTAGCAGCATCCTGCGGTAGTGTAAGCAAAATAAGATGCATAAAAGATAAACATCACATGCAATCAAAATATGTGACATGATATGGCCATCATCATCTTGTGCCTTTAATCTCCATCTCCAAAGCACCATCATGATCTCCATCGTCACCGGCTTGACACCTTGATCTCCATCGTCACCGGCTTGACACCTTGATCTCCATCGTAGCGTCGTGGTCGTCTCGCCAACTATTGCTTCTATAGCTATCGCTAACACATAGTGATAAAGTAAATCAATTACATGGCATTTGCATTTTATACAATAAAGCGACAACCATAAGGCTCCTGCCAGTTGCCGATAACTTTTACAAAACATGATCATCTCATACAACAACCTATATCACATCATGTCTTGACCATATCACATCACAACATACCCTGCAAAAACAAGTTAGACATCCTGTACTTTGTTGTTGTAAGTTTTACATGGCTGCTACGGGCTTGTAGTAAGAACCGTTCTTACCTACGCATCAAAAACACAATGATGCTTCGTCAAGTTTGCTATTTTAACCTTCATCAAGGACTGGCTGCAGTCAAATTCGATTCAACTAAAGTTGGAGAAACAGACACCCGCCATCCACCTTTATGCAAAACAAGTTGCATGTCTGTCGGTGGAACCAGTCTCATGAATGTGGTCATGTAAGGTTGGTCCAGGCCGCTTCATCCAACAACACCGCTGAATGAAGATAAGACGTTGGTGGTAAGCAGTATGACTATCATTGCCCACAACTCTTTGTGTTCTACTCATGCATATCATCTACGCATAGACCTGGCTCGAATGCCACTATTGGGGAACTTAGCATGTAATTTAAAAAAAATCCTACGATCACGCAAGATCTATCTAGGAGATTCATAGCAACAAGAGGGGGAGAGTGTGTCCACGTACCCTCGTAGACCGAAAGAGGAAGCGTTAGTTTAACGCGGTTGATGTAGTCAAACGTCTTCCCGATTCAACCGATCAAGTACCGAACATACGACACCTCCGAGTTCTACATACGTTCAGCTCGATGACGTCCCTCAAACTCCTGATCCAAAAAAGTGTCAAGGGAGAGTTTCGTCAGCATGACAGCAGGGTGAAGTGATCCATGCAGGGCTTCGCCTAAGCACTACGACAATATGACCGGAGGAGTAAATGGTGGAGGGGGGCACCACACATGGCTAAGAACAATTGATGTGTCCTAGAGGTGCCCCCGCCCCCGTATATAAAGGAGGGATAGGGGAGCAGGTCGGCCTAGGGGCGCCCTGTGACGCCCCGAGACTGAAGTGCCAGGTGTCTTGCAGTTATTCGCTGTCGTTGCCATGTCTTTTGCTTGCGTGTTGCATTTCATCATGTCATCATGTGCATTGCATCATCATGTTTTCAAAACTTGCATCCATTCGGGTCTCCCCATTCCTTCAGTTGTCCGTTCTGAGTCCAACCACACTTGCACGCGCCCGCGGCATGTCCGAAATATTATTTTATAAGTGGCCGAAAAATATTCTCGGAATGGGTTGAAAGTTGACGTGCGGTGTTGTTATGTCGTAGGCAGGCCTCCTGCCAAGTTTCATCACATTCGGAGTTCGTTTGATAGCCCAACGGATAACTATAACGACATTATAATCGGTCAAACGTCGGACGTTTTCGGTCTCCGAAAACAGTTGCCGGGCCTCCCTCTCTTCTCTTCTCTCAGCTCGAGAGCGTCTACACAGCCCACTACCTACCGCCAGGTCCAACCTAACCTCTCTCGTCAGCCCGCGGACCCCCTCGCGCGCGCGTCCGAAAGTTGTCTCGGACCCGACCCGGGTAGTCGCCACCGTTGTGTCCAGATCATCCCCTAACATCTACAAAACGTCTCCGTTTTCTTATTTGATCTCCCTAGCCTATTTATCCGAGACCGTCCGATTAAGATCGGAGGGTCCAAATGCCCCCAAACCTAGCCTTTTGCTATATATAGATCAAACTCTAGCCTAATCCTAAAAATTCTCCCCCTTGTCCAATCGCGCCGCCGCCACCCACTCACCATTCCCCTCGGGATCTTCCCATATCCATCTCGTTTTGCCCATCCACCCAACTGGCAGCCTCCACCTCTCCTCCCGATTCACCTCCAGCGATCCAATCAATGAGGCCGCCGGCAACAGCAGCTGCACCCTCATGCTCCCCTCCGTCCTCCACCTCCCCTCCATCGCGCCCCGCCTCCTCTGCTTCTTCTCGAGGCCGTCCATGGAGTCAGCCGTCCCTGTCGGCGATGATCAGGAGCTCTTCCCAAGCAAGAGCGCCCACCCCTGCCATCGACCGCGAGCCGCAGATCGCTGGAGCAGCACCAGGCAGCAATCCCGCATGCTATGGACCCCTGCTTGACCTGGGTTTCCCGTGCCAGCGCCGTCCAACCTCGACCCCTCCACCATGTCCTTGCCACCATGCCGGAGCAAGCCAGTAGGAATCCCGCTGTCGTCGTTCAAGCTCCTCGAGCGCCAGGACCCGTTTGTCGCCTCTGCCTTCGCCAAGTCCCCGCATCACCGTCCTGCATCAAGTCCCTCGCCCCGCCTCTGATTCCATGATCCAGATCGAATGCCAAGACCCAGTGTAGGCTGCCTCCGCTCCTCCTCACCTCGTCCGCGTCGCTGGGATCGCGTCAGAGTCCACCGCCGCCGCGCCAAGTACCTCTGCCCCATCCTCGCCTTGCCGGAGAGGCTTATCCTTTGCCCGAGTGCCCGCAACCGCCTTCATTCTTGAACAGCAAGAAGAGCCTTGCGCTCTTGCAGTGCCGGCCTTCCTCGATGTCGCTGGAGAGATCCTCGCTGCCGCCTTCTCCCTCTGCCTTGCCTGCTCGCCGAAGCTGGTGTGCTGCTCTGCGTCATGCCGCCGTGCTCGCTGAACCTATCGTGCTGCTCTTCTTCCTGTCGAAAGGAGGAGGATCGATTCGCTCGCGTTGACCACGCCCCTCCCTCGTTCGATCCAACCAGCAGCAAGGTGGCCCGGCCCAACTCCAGCGCGTGGAAGGCCCAGCCAGATCCGGCCTGTCCAGCCCGGCCTCCTTCAGCCTCCGCACTGACTGGGCCTTACCCAATGTGAGCGTCTAGTTTCAGCCCGCCCATGTGTTTTTCATGCTCCGCGAATTTGTATAATTATCCAGAGTTGGTAGTTTTACAGAATACCCCCTGTTGTTCATGCATATCATATCTCTCAAACAGTGCATCATATTAAAACAATTTATATATGAAAAATGCTTAAAATTGTGTCTAGTTTCATAATATGCCACTTTAATCTATGTTTAAAATGTTTAATATGCTGTTTGTTTAAATTTCATTAAATAACTTGCTAAAATGATTTAATTCCTAACTATTTAACCGCAACTCGGTTTGTAACAAACTTTATATGTAAATGGGGTAGAAAAATGCCTAGTTTAACATGGTGCACTCATCTAGCATGTTTAACAACTCTAAAATTTGGTTTAGGGTAGAACGGTACCAAATCCATAAATATGCACATGAGGATTTTCCGGAATTTTTGTTCGTTGTTTCCGGCCTCATTAAAACTTTCCTAGATAGGTAGTTTTCATTTGCTTGACCCCTTGCCATGTTAATCAACATTTAATATTGTTGGGTACATAAACGAGATCAAACTAAATAACTTGAATGTGGTGTTCCGTCAATATGCAACTCGTTGCATATTGAGCTCCACTTAATTTGTAGGATTGTTTGTGCACTTTGCCATGCCATCCTTCATTAATCCAGACATGCATCATACTTGGTTGTGCATCATGCCCTGTTCATGTGTTGGTTGTTTACAATGTTGTTTGCTCCTTTCCGGTGCTGCTTCTTCGGGTTGGTTCCGATAACGTCGTTTGTGAGGAACCGTTCGACTACGCCCGTTTGTCTCCTTCATGGACTCATTCTTCTTCCTTGCGGGATCTCAGGCAAGATGACCATACCCTCGAAATCACTTCTATCTTTGCTTGCTAGTTGCTCGCTCTATTGCTATACATATGCCGCGATACCTACCACTTGCTTTATCATGCCTCCCATATTGCCATGTCAAGCCTCTAACCCACCTTGTCCTAGCAAACCGTTGTTTGGCTATGTTACCGCTTTGCTCAGCCCCTCTTATAGCATTGTTAGTTGTAGGTGAAGATTGGAGTTTGTTCCATGTTGGAACATGGATATTTTGTTGGGACATCACAATATCTCTTATTTTACTTAATGTATATATATACTTGGTAAAGGGTGGAAGGCTCGGCCTTATGCCTAGTGTTTTGGTCCACTCTTGCCGCCCTAGTTTCATCATACCGGTGTTATGTTCCTTCATTTTGCGTTCCTTACGCGGTTGGGTTATAATGGGAACCCCTTGATAGTTCACTTTGAATAAATCTCCTGCAGCAAGGCCCAACCTTGGTTTTACCATTTGCACTAACAACCTACCACCTTCCCCTGGGTTCTGCAGACTCAAGGGTCATCTTTATTTTACCCCCCTCCGGGCCAGTGCTTCTCTAAGTGTTGGTCCGAAATGGGCAGCCTGCGGGGCCACCTCGGGGAAACTTGAGGGTTGGTTTTACTCGTAGCTTGACCTATCCGGTGTTGCCCTGAGAACGAGATATGTGCAGCTCCTATCGGGATTGTCGGCGCATCGGGTGGCTTTGCTGGTCTTGTTTTACCATTGACGAAATGTCTTGTAACCGTGATTCCGAGTCTGATCGGGTCTTTCTGGGAGAAGGAATATCCTTCGTTGACCGTGAGAGCTTGTGATGGGCTATTTTGGGACACCCCTACAGGGTTTTGAACTTTCGAAAGCCATGCCCGCGGTTATGGGCATATGAGAATTTGTTAATGTCCGGTTGGAGAAAACCTGAAGTTTAGCTTAATTAAAATGCATCAACCGTGTGTGTAGCTGTGATGGTCTCTTCTCGGCGGGGTCCGGGAAGTGAACACGGTGTTGGAGTTATGCTTGACGTAAGTAGTCTTGGATCACTTCTTGATCATAGTTTCTTGACCGTGCCTCGCCTTCTCTTCTCGCTCTCATTTGCGTATGTTAGCCACCATATATGCTAGTGCTTGCTGCAGCTCCACCTCATAGCTTTTACCCTTCCTATAAGCTTAAATAGTCTTGATCGCGAGGGTGTGAGATTGCTGAGTCCCCGTGACTCACATATACTGCCAAAACCAGTTTGCAGGTGCCGATGATACCGTGCAGGTGACGCAACCGAGCTCAACGAGGAGCTCGATGAAGACCTTGTTCGTTGCGATGTTTCGTTTCTAGTTGATCAGTAGTGGTGCCCAATCGGGGCGATCGAGGATCTGTTGCATTAGGGGTGGTCTTCTTTTATTTTGGTTCCGTAGTCGGACCTTGATTGTATCTCGATGATGTAATGCTTTATTCATGTATTGTGTGAAGTGGTGATTGTAAGCCAACTATGTATCCTTTTCCTTATTCATTACATGGGTTGTGTGAATATTACCTCTCTTGCGACATTACCTTCAATGCGGTTATGCCTCTAAGTCGTGCTTTGACACGTGGGAGATATAGCCGCATCGAGGGTGTTACAAGTTGGTATCAGAGCCTTCCCCGACTTAGGAGCCCCCTGCTTGATTGAATCGCTAGCGTTATTGAGTTTAGAAAAATGTTTTGAGTCTTATAGGATTATATATATTGGAGAGTAGGATTCTTTTTACTCCTCAGTCCCTTCGTCACTCTGGTGAGGCATCCTGACGTAGAGTTTTGACTCTTCTCTTCTCAAATTTCACTAAAAAAAATTTAGGATCACGCGGGTATCTTGGAATCGTTCTGATGGTTTTGTGACGAGAACATTGTTCTTGGTGCCTCCTGACATTTAGGGGTTGTGGCAGTGTCCCGGGGAGTTGAGCTCCGAGGTGTTGTCGTCACAATTTTATCGTTGCAATTCGGGAATACCTGAGTTTCGCCGACATCGAAAATCTCTTTTATGCAGTTGTTGGTGAGATAACCTCGACGCCACCCAGTACTGGGGCGGGAGTTCGGGAGTATTGCCATAACTTGTATAACGGATGCTTTTCAAAGGTTGAGGTAAACAATTTCCGAAGATTTCTTGGTTATGTTTTGAAGGATGGATACAACTGGATGTAGGATTTTCTAGTTTTGGGTGAGATATTATGCTTCCCCTGTATCCCCAACACCTGATTGCATAACCAGAAAGTTTCGGGAGTTTATAAGTGGGAATTCAAGTATCTCTTAGGATATCTTTCTGACAGATGTATGATATGAAATTGGGGTTCGACGTCTAGTGGTCCGCCTATCCACGGTTGGTTTATAGTGGTCTCGTTGTTTCTTAAAGAGTTCTTGGCTATGATGACTCGGGGACACTTCGTATGTCATGTGCACTGCCTTGTACATGATGGTGATGTACGATTGAGCCCATGTAGGCCCCACCACATGAACTTCGGACGAAATCTCTATCATATGTTTGTTCTGGCTTATTCTGTAAGCCAATCCTTTGTTTTTGTTTTGAGTTGTGGTATTCGAGTTGCTTCGAAGTCAAATGTTGATTCCATACCTTTCCTAAGCGATGTTCTCATATCCCTATGTGAATACTAATCCTTTTTATTTATCGAGATTGTCTTCCAAATTCTATTTCCAACCGGTGCGCTTCTCTTCGAGATGATCCCATCATTCTCCCCATCCGCAAGATCAATTCTAAGTCTTCTCAATGGTGTTTGTTTCATCCGTCCTCAAGTTTCCTTTGTTTTCCCGCCCCCCACCCTTTTCCTTCAAGGAATCAGATTTCTAAATTAACTATCAATTTTATTCATGTGAAGTCTCTTCATCCTTTTCTTTCAAGTTTCGATCCGGTGATTTATCGTGGAGATTATAATGGAGCTTCAAGTTCATCATTCATCATTCTTTTTCTTCTCCGGTGGATTCAATTAAAGCTTTGTCGATCATACCATGTCCACGGTTCAATGCTTGCTCATACCGGTGCACCTCTTAATCGCTCATCTCTCTTTATTCGTATCCGAAGTGCTGAAGATATCTCTAAAGATCCAAGTTTCCATTCTCAATTCGTTCAAACTATCTCGAGGTTGTTATCTTATTCAAGCCATTTAACTCAACCGGTGCAATCTCTCTTCAAATCATTTCAATGGTGTTTCTTTTGAGTGGGCCCTAACCCACAGGTCTTTTCCCATGATCTTACCTGACTCTTCTAATTTTTCCGGAGCTTCTCAAATTCTTTTCAAAGTCTGACGTAAGAATGAATTATCATCAGTCAAATGCCTTTCTCCAAGATCTGCCAAATTCTTTTCATTGTTGGTTCAACATTTCCAATTTTTCATTTTGGAGTGCCTGAACAATTTTTGGTGGTGTTTCTCGTCGTCATTCTCTGCATTTGAAGACCGAAGAAGAGTTTTTCCTCCATATCTTATCCGTTCTCTCAAAGATTCGTTATTCTAGCTTGTTGCCATCCTCTCATAATTGTTTTCAATTGTGAGAATTCTTTTCACCTATCCGGAGCAATTCAAGATTCTTTTCTATTTGATTCTCTGGAGGCCATCTTTTCAAATATTAATCATTCTCAGCTTTCAGGTTTTGTTCTCCAAATCTTACCAGTGCATCGTTCAAATATCATCTAATCAGTTCATGATCTCTTCGTTCTCATGTATCTAAATTCTGTCAAGTATCTTCATTCGTTCTCTAATTCTACCCTATGTTTCTTTACATTTACTTTGTTCGTTTTTCAATTCCTACAGTGGTTCGGTCAAGAGTTCTCTTCATTCGTTATCATATCAATTCATTCGTCGTTTCAATCCTACCGGTGGATCGTTGGAGACTTTCTCAAGTTTGAGCTATTTCTATCTTAATCCTTTCTACGAGCATAAGTTGTATTCAATCCATTGCTTTTCATCAAGCTAATTGGTGAAGGATATGCATAACATAATTCTTATTCTTGTTTCATCGAGTAAATTCAATTCCTTCTTTCCGGAGTGGTTCATCATACTACATTCTCGATTCGAGATGCTTTATCTTTTCTTTTCCAAGAGTTCCAAGCTTTCGTAATTATATCACCACGGAGATTCATCTAAATCATTACAAGGATTCACCTTGTGTTTTCAACTTCTCCTTCCTTTCGTTCGATCATTTTTTACCGGCATTTTTCATGGAGGTTCTACATGATGGTTCATAAAGGATTTAATTCCTTTTCGAAGTGTTCATCGAGATTCTTTTCAGAGGAGCTCATGCATTCTTCATCTTGCAATCCGGAGTCAATTCTTTCACGCATATATTTTGAGGTGGTGTTATGTCATTCTTGATGTTTTCCCTTCGTGTTTCATGATTCACAAGTTTCAAGAGTGACATATTTAAATCCATCATTTTCTCTTCGCTCAAGACATCTTATCAAACCATCAATTTCTTCATTGGATTTATCTTGGGTTATATTTCACCTAAAATATTCCCTAAGGATTGTTGCTATCTATGGTGCTTATAAATGACCCAAGTTCTTCTTTTATCCTAACGGTGAAATAGTTTCTCGTCTCCTTGGCGATATCAATCCAATCTATTGTTTTCGTCAGTGGCAGAAATTTCACCTCCTGATTTCGAGATGTTTTCCATAAGTCCACTACAAGCTTATTCTTTTCGTTGTTGGTTTTCCAACAACTCCGCTCGAACTTTCCCCTAAAGATGATTTTCAAGATCATTTGAGGTAGAAGATATTGTTTTCTACTCCATTCATTCCATTCCTTCCTCTCATTTCTTCCGGAGGCGTTGTGATGTTTCTCTTTTCTCTCATCATCTCGGATGGTGTTCTTTTCATGCTTATCCATTTAACTGGAGTGTCATACCCTCTTTTCAAGTTCTTCCCATTCTGTCAAGTTTTGGCTCCCTTCTCAACTGGAGTGCCGTCTGAAATCGTCCTTACCCATTGTGCCATTCTTTCAATAGTTCCGGAGGCAGTGTGTTGTTGATTTCATCAAGTATCCTCTCATTTTTTTCAAGTTCTTGTTAATTCCTTCCATTTGCAGTTGGAGTGCTGTACAAATTATACCATTCTTTTTCCTCCTCTATCTTGTTTTAACCGGAGTGTTGTTGTAATTGATCCTTATTGTCCCTTATACATCTCTTGTCAACCGGAGTGCTGCCCAAATTTGTTCTTCCTTGTTCCTCTTTTCTAACGGAGTGTTTTCAACTTTGTTCATCTCCGTTGTATTCCTTTCTCGAAATTGGTTCACCTCTCAAGGTTCTTTGGTTTCACTCATTTTTCAAAGAAGCAACTTGGTTTTACCTCTTATCTTCCTCTTCTTTTTCCCACCGGTGCCATCCTAGATCTCGGGTCGAGATCCTCTCGTAGTGGTGGAATGTTGTGACGTCCCGAGACCGATGTGCCAGGTGTCTTGCAGTTATTCGCTGCCGTTGCCATGTCTTTTGCTTGCGTGTTGCATTTCATCATGTCATCATGTGCATTGCATCATCATGTTTTCAAAACTTGCATCTGTCCGGGTCTCCCCGTTCCTTCTGTTGTCCGTTCTGAGTCCAACCACACTTGCACGCGCCCGCGGCATGTCCGAAATATTATTTTATAAGTGGCCAGAAAATGTTCTCGGAATGGGTTGAAAGTTGACGTGCGGTGTTGTTATGTCGTAGGCAGGCCGCCTGCCAAGTTTCATCACATTCGGAGTTCGTTAGATACCCCAATGGATAACTATAGCGACATTATAGTCGATCAAACGTCGGACGTTTTCGGTCTCCGGAAAGAGACGCCGGGCCTCCCTCTCTTCTCTTCTCTCAGCTCGAGACCGTCTACACAGCCCACTACCTACCGCCAGGTCCAACCTAACCTCTCTCGTCAGCCCGCGGACTCCCTCGCGCGCGTGTCCGAAAGCTGTCCCGGACCCGACCCGAGCAGTCGCCACCGTTGTGTCAGGATCATCCCCTAACATCTACAAAACATCTCTGTTTTCTTATTTGATCTCCCTAGCCTATTTATCCGAGACCGTCCGATTAAGATCGGAGGGTCCAAATGCCCCTAAACTTAGCCTTTTGCTATATATAGATCTAACTCTAGCCTAACCCTAAAAATTCTCCCCCTTGTCCCATCACGCTGCCGCCACCCACTCACCATTCCCCTCGGGATCTTCCCAGATCCACCTCGTTTTTCCCATACACCCAACTCGCAGCCTCCACCTCTCCTCCCGATTCACCTCTAGCGATCCAATCAGTGAGGCCGCTGGCAGTAGCTGCTGCACCCTCGCGCTCCCCTCCATCCTCCACCTTCCCTCCATCGCGCCCCGCCTCCTCTGCTTCTTCTTGAGGCCGTCCATGGAGTCAGCCGTCCCCGCCGGCGATGATCAGGAGCTCTTCCCAAGCAAGATCTCCCGCCCCTGCCGTCGACCGCGAGCCGCAGATCGCTGGAGCAGCACCAGGCAGCAACCCCGCGTGGTATGGACCCCTGCTCAACCTGGGTTTCCCGTGCCAGCGTCGTCCAACCTCGACCCCGCCACCATGTCCTCGCCATCACCCCAGAGCAAGCCAGCAGGAATGCCGCTGCCGTTGTTCAAGCTCCTCGAGCGCCCGAACCCGTTTGTCGCCGCTGCCTTCGCCAAGTCCCCGCGTCACCGTCCTGCATCAAGTCCCTCGCCCCACCTATGCTTCCATGATCCATATCGAACGCCAAGACCCAGTGAAGGCTGCCTCCGCTCCTCCTCACCTCGTCTGCGTCGCCGGGATCGTGTCAGTGTCCACCGTCGCTGCGCCAAGTACCTCTGCCCCGTCCTCGCCTTGCTAGAGAGGCTTCTCCTTCGCCCGAGTGCCCGCAGCCGCCTTCATTCCCGAACAGCAAGAAGAGCCTTGCGGTCTTGCAGTGCCGTCCTTCCTCGATGCCTCCGGAGAGATCCTCGCCGCCGCCTTCTCCCTCCGCCTTGCCTGCTCGCCAAAGCTGGTGCGCTGGTCTGCGTGGTGCCACCGTGCCCGCTGAACCTGTCGTGCTGCTCTTCTTCCTGTCGAGAGGAGGATCGATTCACTCGCGTTGACTGCTCCCCCTCCCTCGTTCGATCTAACCAGCAGCAAGGTCGCCCGGCCCAGCTCCAGCGCGTGGAAGGCCCAGCCAGATCTGGCCTGTCCAGCCTGCCCTCCTTCAGCTTCTACACCGACTGGGCCTGACCCAATGTGAGCGTCCAGTTTCAGCCCGCCCATGTTTTTTTCGTGCTCTGCGAATTTGTATAATTATCCAGAGTTGGCAGTTTTACAAAGTACCCCGTGTTGTTCATGCATATCATATCTATCAAACGGTGCATCATATTAAAACACTTTATATATGAAAAATGCTTAAAATTGTGTCTAGTTTCATAATATGCCACTTTCATCCATGTTTAAAATGTTTAATATACTGTTTGTTTAAATTTGCTTAAATAACTTGCTAAAATGATTTAATTCATAACTATTTAACCGTAACTCGGTTTGTAACAAACTTTATATGTAAATGGGGTAGAAAAATGTCTAGTTTAACATGGTGCACTCATCTAGCATGTTTACAACTCTAAAATTTGGTTTAGGGCAGAACAGTACCAAATCCATAAATATGCACATGAGGATTTTCCGGAAATGTTGTTCATTGTTTTCGGCCTCATTAAAACTTGCCTAGATAGGTAGTTTTCATTTGCTTCACCCCTTGCCATGTTAAACAACATTTAATATTGTTGGGTACATAAACGAGATCGAACTAAATAACTTGAATGTGGTGTTCCGTCAATATGCAACTTGTTGCATATTGAGCTCCACTTAATTTGTAGGATTGTTTGTGCACTTTGCCATGCCATGCTTCAATAATCCGGACATGCATCATACTTGGTTGTGCATCATGCCTTGTTCATGTGTTGGTTGTTTACTATGTTGTTTGCTCCTTTCCGGTGTTGCTTCTTCGGGTTGGTTCTGCTAACGTCGTGTTTGTGAGGAACTGTTCGACTACGCCCGTTTGTCTCCTTCATGGACTCGTTCTTCTTCCTTGCGGGATCTCAGGCAAGATGACCATACCCTCGAAATCACTCCTATCTTTGCTTGCTAGTTGATCTCTCTATTGCTATGCATATGTCGCGATACCTACCACTTGCTTTATCATGCCTCCCATATTGCCATGTCAAGCCTCTAACCCACCCTTTCCAAGCAAACCATTGTTTGGCTATGTTACCGCTTTGCTCAGCCCCTCTTATAGCGTTGTTAGTTGCAGGTGAAGATTGGAGTTTGTTCCATGTTGGAACATGGATATTTTTTTGGGATATCACAATATCTCTTATTTTACTTAATGCATCTATATACTTGGTAAAGGGTGGAAGGCTCGGCCTTATGCCTGGTGTTTTGTTCCACTCTTGCCGCCCTAGTTTCCGTCATACCAGTGTTATGTTCCTTGATTTTGCGTTCCTTACGCAGTTGGGTTATAATGGGAACCCCTTGATAGTTCGCTTTGAATAAAACTCCTCCAGCAAGGCCCAACCTTGGTTTTACCATTTGCACTAACAACCTACCACCTTCCCCTGGGTTCTGCAGACTCAAGGGTCATCTTTATTTTATCCCCTGGGCCAGTGCTTCTCTAAGTGTTGGTCCAAAATGGGCAGCCTGCGGGGCCACCTCAGGGAAACTTGAGGGTTGGTTTTACTCGTAGCTTGACCTATCCGGGGTTTCCCTGAGAACGAGATATGTGCAGCTCCTATCAGGATTGTCGGCGCATCGGGTGGCTTTGCTTGTCTTGTTTTACCATTGATGAAATGTCTTGTAACCGGGATTCCGAGTCTGATCGGGTCTTCCTGGGAGAAGGAATACCCTTCGTTGACCGTGAGAGCTTGTGATGGGCTAAGTTGGGACACCCCTGCAGGGTTTTGAACTTTCAAAAGCCGTGCCCGCGGTTATGGGTAGATGGGAATTTGTTAATGTCCGGTTGTAGAAAACCTGAAGTTTAACTTAATTAAAATGCATAAACCGTGTGTGTAGCCGTGATGGTCTCTTCTCGTCGGGGTCCGGGAAGTGAACACGGTGTTGGAGTTATGCTTGACGTAAGTAGTCTTGCATCACTTCTTGATCATAGTTTCTCGACCGTGCCTCGCCTTCTCTTCTCCCTCTCATTTGCGTATGTTAGCCACCATATATGCTAGTGCTTGCTGCAGCTCCACCTCATACCTTTTACCCTTCCTATAAGCTTAAATAGTCTTGATCGCGAGGGTGTGAGATTGCTGAATCCCCGTGACTCACAGATACTGCCAAAACCAGTTTGCAGGTGCCGATAATACCGTGCAGGTGAGGCAACCGAGCTCAAGGAGGAGCTCAATGAAGACCTTGTTCGTTGCGATGTTTCGTTTCCAGTTGATCAGTAGTGGAGCCCAGTCGGGGCAATCGGGGATCTGTTGCATTAGGGGTGGTCTTCTTTTATTTTGGTTCCGTAGTCGGACCTTGATTGTATCTGGATGATGTAATGCTTTATTCATGTATTGTGTGAAGTGGCGATTCTAAGCCAACTATGTATCCTTTTCCTTATTCATTACATGGGTTGTGTGAAGATTACCTCTCTTGCGACATTACCTTCAATGCGGTTATGCCTCTAAGTCGTGCTTCGACACGTGGGAGATATAGCCGCATCGAGGGTGTTACACGCCCCAAGTGGGAGGAATCCCACTTGGGCTCCTAGTCCAATTCACCCCCATTCCTTTTATCGGAGGGGGAATGGGGGAAGGAGAGGGAGGAGGAGAAGGAAAGGGGGGCCGCGCTCCTCCCCTAGTCCAGTTCGGACTACTCCCTTGGGGGGGGGGGCACCCCTTGTGGGCTGCCTTGCCTCCCTCCTATGGCCCATATGGCCCATATCTTCCCCCGAGGGGTTCCGGTAACCCCCACCCCCCGGTACACCGATACGTACCCGATACATTCTGAAACACATCTGGTGTCTGAATACTATCGTCCAATATATCAATCTTTACCTCTCGACCATTTTGAGACTCCTCGTCATGTCCGTGATCTCATCTGGGAATCCGAACAATCTTTGGTCACCAAAATACATAACTCATAATACAAATCGTCATCGAACGTTAAGCATGCGGAGCCTACGGGTTCGAGAACTATGTAGACATGACCGAGACACCTCTCCGGTCAATAACCAACAACAGAACCTGGATGCTCATATAGGTTTCCACATATTCTATGAAGATCTTTATCAGTCAAACTGTAATGACAACATACGTCATTCCCTTTGTCATCGATATGTTACTTGCCCGAGATCTGATCGTCGGTATCTTCATACCTAGTTCAATCTCGTTACTGGCAAGTCTCTTTACTTGTTCTGTAATGCATCATCCCCAACTAACTCATTAGTCACATTGCTTGCAAGGCTTATCATGATGTGCATTACCGAGAGGGCCCAGAGATACCTCTCCGATACTCGGAGTGACAAATCCTAATCTCGATCTATGCCAACCCAACAAACACCTTCGGAGATACCAGTAGAGCATCTTTATAATCACCCAATTATGTTTGTGATGTTTGATAGCACACAAGGTATTCCTTCAGTATTCGGGAGTTGCATAATCTCATAGTCAAATGAATATGTATAAGTCATGAAATAGGCAATAGCAATAAAACTTAACGATCATTAAGCTAAGCTAACGGATGGGTCTTGTCCATCACATTATTCTCCTAATGATGTGATCCTGTTCATCAAATGACAACACATGTCTATGGTTAGGAAACTTAACCAACTTTGATCAACGAGCTAGTCTAGTAGAGGCTTACTAGGGACAAGGTGTTTTGTCTATGTAACCGCACATGTATCAAGTTTCTTGTTAATACAATTCTAACATGAATAATAAAATTTATCATGATATAAGGAAATATAAAATAACAACTTTATTATTGCCTCTAGGGCATATTTCCTTCATTTACAGCCTGGTAACTCATGGCCCATTATTGCCTATTCGAATTAGGCCCGGTAGCGTCATTTGCCCCCCCAATATGATTCCAGACTATTGTAACTTCCGGCCCATATGAGGCCCTTTGTAAATCAAGGCCCTTTAACGGCCCGTGGTGAAACTGGCCCATAATGAACAGTAAATCGCTTTATACCCATTGACGACCCATTATTCCGTTGGGCCGTTTCGAGTCTGTGTTACCTTCTAAGGGACCATTTATTCTTGGGCTCATTTCCAGCATATGATTACTTACGGTCCGTTGCTAGCCTGTTCCGCTGATGGGACAAATTCAGCTTGTGGCTACAGTCAACCCGTTTGTGGCCCGTTAATACAGTGGGCCGTTTTCAGAGCATCATCTAATACAGCCCATTAATGACCCGTTATGCCTGTCAATAGAATTAAGCCTGTTATACATACTGACCTATTAATGGCCCGTTATAGTCGTCCCATAAATAGACTATTCCCATTCTAGACCGTTTACGGCCCACATTGCGGACCACTATTGGCCCATGAATAGTATGGCTCATGTTGGACCAATCAATCATACGGCCCATAGAAGGCCCACTGATTCTATGTCCCGTAGAAGGCCCATGGATCGTACATACATTAGGAGGCCCATGGTCACTACAGCAGGCAGCAGGACCATGGTTACAATGGTCCGTATGTTGCCCAGGGTTATTGTGGCCTAGTTCAACAAGCAAAAATATATTTTTGTGTTTAAAAAAAATAGAAGTGGAGGATATGAAACGAGAGGCTAAGGCAAATAAAAATAAGAGCAAGTAGGTAATAGTTTGTGCGAAGGTACTTGATAAGTTTTGGTGGTGTCTCCCCGACAATGACGCCATAAATTCTTCCTGCTACTTGTGAGCTGCGTTGGGATTTCCTCGGAGAGGAGAGGATAAATACGTACATTAGAGATAAGTATTTTCCTCAGTTAAGAACCAAGGTTATCAATACAGTAGGACAATCACACAGAACCTCGTTAGCAGCACCTGCGCACACTAAAGCATATACTTGCACCCAACACGAACAAGGGGGTTGTAAATCCCCTCGACCATTACTTGCAAAGATTAAATCTCATACTAGTAGGTAATAAAGTAAATTTCGAAACAAAAGCTTGGACAATGTTTTGGGCGGCTCTCATACTTGCACCCAAAATCGATTCCCCCTCCGGCAGAGTACCAAAAAAGGCCTCCAAATGGGATCACGGCAGAACAAAAGCTTCGGCGGCGAAAAAACATGTTTTGGGTGGCTCTCTATTATATTGAGAATATCTAGGAATTTGTAGAAGCGGAATTAGTTCAAGAGGTGCCATGAGGAGCCCACAAGCCTAGGGGGTGCCCCCCTAGCGAGCTTACCACTCCCTCGTGGCTCTTCTGGTCTTCTCCCAAACCTTCGTGTGTCCGTTCTAGTCCAGAGAAATTAATCCAAAGATTTTACGCCATTTGGACTCTGTTTGACATTGTTTTTCTGAAAAGTCAAAAACAAGAAAAAAAACCAACAATTGCACTGGGTACTAGGTTAATAGATTAGTCCCAAAAATGATATAAAATTGCATATAATTGCATATAAAACATCCAAGATTGATTCTACAATAGCATGGAACAACCGAAAATTGTAGATACGTCGGAGATGTATCAACAATGTAACATGAATGAGATTGAGATCAAAGTAGTCAGGTATATGTGAAAGCATAAAGGAATGAACTTACATTTCGAAGTAAGGCACAATAAAGTTGTCCTTGTGCCGAGGACTACGAAGAATGGTCCGATGGAGGTAAGTTGCGATGGTGCACTGGCCTTTATCAGAATCAACATTGGCAAAATGCATGATATACAGATCAAGGAAGGCAACTACTACATTTTGGAGTAATGGATTTGTAGCAAGCCCGAGTGATCAAAGCCTCATTAAGGATGGCCTGACTACATCCACATAGAAAATATTATCACTGACTACACTCTCAAACGCAAGAAATATTTTATCATTACGACATGTGTCAACAAATCAAAGACCATCTATAACATTG
Source organism: Triticum aestivum (assembly GCF_018294505.1). NCBI lineage: Eukaryota > Viridiplantae > Streptophyta > Magnoliopsida > Poales > Poaceae > Triticum > Triticum aestivum. Next base: position 377,360,933 of record NC_057797.1, on the reverse strand, counting down.
GCGATGTAATTCATCTCACCCTTTCTTGACCTAGCTACCACATCTTTGTGTAGAAGCCGAGTTTCAGTGCTGAGTGCACTCAACTTATGTTGTGGTACATTGTTTTACCTGGCTCAATCGTTCGCCATACGCACGGACCGGCTGAAACATATTCACCTCATCTTCTTTTGGTGCCTTATCGACGAAAGGTTCATCGGCCAATTTCTTATTTCTAGTTCTACCCTTTTTACGACGCGGAGCGACGGGGTCCATAGAAGATGGTTCTCCAGAATCCATGTGTTGCATTTGCTAAAATTTAGTGTGGCAATTATGAGTCACAAAGCATAAAAGGAAAAATATGAAATAAAAAAATTGACATGACCTTTGCTAAAAAGAGGACATAATGAGAGTTAGAAATTTGGCAAAGCGGAAATGAATCGACGTTTTGTGAAAACATTGGCACTCTTGTCAATACCTACAAGTTGAAGCCAACCACACTATAATGTATCCTAGGCAAAATATGAAAGAAAAAATTGACATGACCTTTGCTAAAAAGAGGACATAACGAGTCCCAGAAATTCAGCGAGACCGAAATGAATCAATGTTTCACGGAAACATTCGCACTCTTGTCAATACCTACAAGTACAAGCCAACCGCACTAGAATGCATCGTAGGCAAAATATGAGACAAAAAAATTGACACAGCCTTTGCTAAATAGAGGACATACCGAGTACCGGAAATTCAGCGAAACAGAAATGAATCGATATTTCACGAAAACATTGGCACTCATGTCAATACATGCAAATAGAAGCCAACCACACTAGAATGTGTTGGGGAACGCAGTAATTTCAAAAAAATTCCTATGCACACGCAAGATCATGGTGATGCATAGCAATGAGAGGGGAGAGTGTTGTCTACGTACCCTCATAGACCATAAGCGGAAGCGTTATGACAACGCGGTTGATGTAGTCGTACGTCTTCAAGATCAACCGATCCCAGCACCGAAGGTACGACACCTCCGCGATCTGCACATGTTCGGCTCGGTGACGTCCCGCGAACTCACGATCCGACAGAGCTTCGAGGGAGAGCTTCGTCAGCATGATGGCGTGATGACGGTCATGATGTTGCTACCGGAACAGGGCTTCGCCCAAGCACCGCTACAATATGACCGAGGTGGATTATGGTGGAGGGGGCACCGCACACGGCTTGGGACAATCAACTTTTGTGACCTAGGGTGCCCCCTACCCCGTATATAAAGAAGCAAGGGGGGAGGCCGGCCGGCCCTAGTGGCGCCCAAGGAGAGGAGGAATCCTCCTCCTAGGAGTAGGATTCATCCTTTCCTAGTCCTACTAGGAAGGAGGAAGGGGGAAGGAAAGAGAGGGAGAGGGAGAGGGAAAGAGGGGTCGCGCCCCTCCCCTATTCCTATTTAGACTCCCCTTGGGGGGCGCCACCTCCTGGGCTGCTGCCCTCTCTCTGCCCTAAGGCCCAATACTTCCCCCGGGGGGTTCCGGTAACCCCTCCGGCACTCCGGGTTTCTCCGAAATCACCCAGAACACTTCCAGTGTCCGAATATAGCCGTCCAATATATCAATCTTTATGTCTCGGCCATTTCAAGACTCCTCGTCATGTCCGTGATCATATCCGGGACCCCGGACTACCTTCGGTACATCAAAACACATAAACTCATAATACCAATCATCACCGAACGTTAAGCATGCCGACCCTACGGGTTCGAGAACTATGTAGACATGACCGAGACTCATCTCCGGTCAATAACCAATAGCAGAACCTGGATGCTCATATTGGTTCCTACATATTCTATGAAGATCTTTATCGGTCAAACCGCATAATGATATACGTTGTTCCCTTTGTCATCCGTATGTTAGTTACCCGAGATTCGATCGTCGGTATCTCAATACCTAGTTCAATCTCATTACCAGCAAGAACATTTACTCGTTCTGTAATGCTACATCCCGTAACTAAATCATTAGCTACATTGCTTGCAAGGCTTACAGTGATGTACATTGCCGGAGGGCCCAAAGATTCCTCTCCGACTATCGGAGTGACAAATCCTAATCTTGATCCATGCCAACTCAACAAACACCATCGGAGACACCTGTAGAGCACCTTTATAATCACACAGTTATGTTGTAACGTTTGGTAGCACACAAAGTGTTCCTCCGGTATTCAAGAGTTATATGATCGCATAGTCATAGGAACATGTATAGTTATGGAGAAAGCAATAGCAACAAACTAAACGATCATCGTGCTAAGCTAACGGATGGGTCAAGTCAGTCATATCATTCTCTAATGATGTGACCCCCTTAATCAAATGACAACTCATGTCTATGGTTAGGAACATAACCATCATTGATTCAACGAGCTAGTCAAGTAGAGGCAAACTAGTGACTCTTTGTTTGTCTATGTATTCACACATGTACTAAGTTTCCGGTTAATACAATTCTAGCATGAATAATAAACATTTATCATGATATAAGGAAATATAAATAACAACTTTATTATTGCCTCTAGGGCATATTTCCTTCAGTCTCCCACTTGCACTAGAGTCACTAATCTAGATTACATTGTAATGATTCTAACACCCATGGAGTCTTGGTGCTGATCATGTTTTGCTCGTGAGAGAGGCTTAGTCAATGGGTCTGCAACATTCAGATCCGTATGTATTTTGCGAATCTCTCTGTCTCCCTCCTTGACTTGATCGCAGATGGAATTGAAGCGTCTCTTGATGTGCTTGGTTCTCTTGTGAAATCTGGATTCCTTTGCCAAGGCAATTGCACCAGTATTGTCAGAAAAGATTTTCATTGGACCTGATGCACTAGGTATGACCCCTAGATCGGATATGAACTCCTTCATCCAAACTCCTTCATTTGCTACTTCCGAAGCAGCTATGTATTCTGCTTCACACGTAGATCCCGCCACGACGCTCAGCTTGGAACCGCACCAACTAACAGCTCCACCATTCAATAAAAACACATATCCGGTTTGTGACTTAGAGTCATCCGGATCAGTGTCAAAGCTTGCATCGACGTAGCCGTTTACGACGAGCTCTTTGTCACCTCCATATACGAGAAACATATCCTTAGTCCTTTTCAGGTATTTCAGGATGTTCTAGACCGTTGTCCAGTGATCCACTCCGGGATTACTTTGGTGCCTCCTGGCTAAACTTATAGCAAGGAACACATCGGGTCTGGTACACAACTTTGCATATATGATAGAGCCTATGGCTGAAGCATAGAGAACATCTTTCATTTTCTCTCTATCTTCTGTAGTGGATGGGCATTGAGTCTGACTCAACTTCACACCTTCTAATACAGGCAAGAATCCTTTCTTTGCCTGATCCATTTTGAACTTCTTCAAAACTTTATCAAGGTATGTGATTTGCAAAAGTCCAATTAAGCGTCTTGATCTATCTCTATAGACCTTGATGCCCAATATATAAGAAGCTTCACCGAGGTCTTTCATTGAAAAATTCTTATTCAAGTATCCTTTTATGCTATTCAGAAATTTAGTTTCATTTCCGATCAACAATATGTCATCTACATATAATATCAGAAATGCTACGGAGCTCCCACTCACTTTCTTGTAAATACAGGCTTCTCCAAAAGTCTATATAAAACCATATGCTGTGATCACAATATCAAAGCGTATATTCCAACTCCGATAGGCTTGCACTAGTCCATAAATTGATCGCTGGAGCTTGCACACTTTGTTATCACCTTTTGGGTCGACAAAACCTTCTGGTTGCATCATATACAACTCTTCTTTAAGGTATCCATTAAGGAATGCAGTTTTGACATCCATTTGCCAAATTTCATAATCATAAAATGCGGCAATTGCTAACATTATTCAGACGGACTTAAGCACCGCTATGGGTGAGAAGGTCTCATCGTAGTCAACACCTTGAACTTGTCGAAAACCTTTTGCAACAAGTCGAGCTTTGTAGACAGTAACATTACCGTCAGCGTCAGTCTTCTTCTTGAAGATCTATTTATTCTCTATGGCCTGCCGATCAACGGGCAAGTCAACCAAAGTCCACACTTTGTTCTCATACATGGATCCCATCTCAGATTTCATGGCCTCTAGCCATTTTGCGAAATCTGGGCTCATCATTGCTTCCTCATAGTTTGTAGGTTCGTCATGGTCAAGTAACATGACTTCCAGAATAGGATTACCGTACCACTCTGGTGCGGATCTTACTCTGGTTGACCTACGAGGTTCGGTAGTAACTTGATCAGAAGTTTCATGATCATCATCATTAGCTTCCTCACTTACTGGTGTAGGAATCACTGGAACTGATTTTAGTGATGAACTACTTTCCAATAAGGGAGAAGGTACAATTACCTCGTCAAGTTCTACTTTCCTCCCACTCACTTCTTTCGAGAGAAACTCCTTCTCTAGCAAGGATCCATTTTTAGCAACGAATATCTTGCCTTCGGATTTGTGATAGAAGGTGTACCCAACAGTCTCCTTTGGGTATCCTATGAAGACACATTTCTCTGATTTGGGTTCAAGCTTATCAGGATGAAGCTTTTTCACATAAGCATCATAGTCCCAAACTTTAAGAAACAACAACTTGGGTTTCTTGCCAAACCACAGTTCATAAGGTGTCGTCTCGATGGATTTAGATGGTGCCGTACTTAGCGTGAATGCAGCTGTCTTTAAAGCGTAACCCCAAAACAATAGCGGTAAATAAGTGAGAGACATCATAGATCGCACCATATCTAGTAAAGTACGATTACGACGTTCGGACACACCATTACGCTGTGGTGTTCCTGGTAGCATGAGTTATGAAACTATTCTGCATTGTTTCAAATGAAGTCCAAACTCATAACTCAAATATTCGCCTCCATGATCAGATCATAGAAACTTGATTTTCTTGTTATGATGATTTTCCACTTCACTCTGAAATTCTATGAACTTTTCAAACGTTTCAGACTTATGTTTCATTAAGTAGATATACCCATATCTACTCAAATCATCTGTGAAGGTGAGAAAATAACGATATCTGCCATGAGCTTCAATGTTCGTTGGACCACATACATCAGTATGTATGATTTCCAATAATTCTGTTGCTCGATCCATTGTTCCGGAGAACGGAGTTTTAGTCATCTTGCCCATGAGGCATGGTTCGCAAGTACCAAGTGATTCATAATCAAGTGATTCTAGAAGTCCATCAGAATGGAGTTTCTTCATGCGCTTTACACCAATATGACCTAAACGGCAGTGCCACAAATAAGTTGCACTATCATTATCAACTCTGCATCTTTCGGCTTCAATACTATGAACATGTGTATCACTACTATAAACATTTAGTAAAAATAGACCACTCATCAGGGGTGCATGACCATAAAAGATATTACTCATATAAATAGAACAACCATTATTCTCCGATTTAAATGAATAATTGTCTGCATCAAACAAGATCCAGATATAATGTTCATGCTCAACGCTGGCACCAAATAACAATTATTTAGGTCTAATACTAATCCCGAAGGTAGATGTAGAGGTAGGGTGCCGACGGCGATCACATCGACTTTGGAACCATTTCCCACGCTCATTGTCACCTCATCCTTAGCCAATCTTCGCTTAATATGTAGCCCCTGTTTCGAGTTGCAAATGTTAGCAACTAAACCAGTATCAAATACCTAGGCACTACTGCGAGCATTAGTAAGGTACACATCAATAACATGTATATCAAATATACCTTTCACTTTGCCATCCTTCTTCTACGCCAAATACTTGGGGCAGTTCCGCTTCCAGTGACCAGTTCCTTTGCAGTAGAAACACTCAGTCTCAGGCTTAGGTCCAGACTTGGGTTTCTTCACTTGAGCAGCAACTGGCTTGTTGTTCTTCTTGAAGTTCCCCTTCTTCCCTTTACCATTTTTCTTGAAACTGGTGGTCTTGTTGACCATCAACACTTGATGCTCCTTCTTGATTTCTACCTCCACAACCTTTAGCATTGCGAAGAGCTCAGGAATCGTCTTATCCATCCCTTGCGTATTATAGTTCATCATGAAGCTCTTGTAGCATGGTGGTAGTGATTGAAGAACTCTGTCAACGACACTATCATCAGGAGGATTAACTCCTAGTTGAGTAAGGTGGTTGTGGTACCCAGACATTCTGAGTATATGTTCACTGACAGAACTATTATCGTCCATCTTGTAGCTGTAGAACTTATTGGAGACTTCATATCTCTCAATCCGGGCATTTGCTTGAAATATTAACTTCAACTCCTGGAACATCTCATATGCTCCATGACGTTCAAAACATCATTGAAGTACCAGTTCTAAGACGTAAAGCATGGCACACTGAACTATCGAGTAGTCATCAGCTTTGCTCTGCCAGGTGTTCATAACATCTGGCATTGCTCCTGTAGCGGCTTTGTCACCTAGCTGTGCTTCCAGGACATAATTCTTCTATGAAGCAATGAGGATAATCCTCAAGTTACGGACCCAGTCCGTGTAGTTGCTACCATCATCTTTCAACTTAGCTTTCTCTAGGAACGCATTAAAATTCAACGGAACAACAGCACGGGCCATCTATCTACAACAACATAGACATGCAAAATACTATCAGGTACTAAGTTCATGATAAATTAAAGTTCAATTAATCAAATTACTTAAGAACTCCCACTTACATAGACATCTCTCTAATCATCTAAGTGATCACGTGATCCATATCAACTAAACCATGTCCGATCATCACGTGAGATAGAGTAGGTTTCAATGGTGAACATCTCTATGTTGATCATATCTACTATATGATTCACGTTTGACCTTTCGGTCTCGTTGTTCTGAGGCCGTGTCTGTACATGCTAGGCTCATCAAGTTTAACCCGAGTATTCCTTTCGGTCTCCAGTGTTCCAAGGCCATATCTGCATATGCTAGGCTCGTCAAGTTTAACCTGAGTATTCCGCGTGTGCAAAACTGGCTTGCACCCATTGTATGTGAATGTAGAGCTTATCACACCCGATCATAACGTGGTGTCTCGACACGACGAACTGTAGCAATGGTGCATACTCAAGGAGAACACTTGTACCTTCAAATTTAGTGAGAAATCATCTTATAATGCTATGGCCGAACTAAGCAAAACAAGATGCATAAAGGATAAACATCACATGCAATCAATATAAGTGATATGATATGGCCATCATCACCTTGTGCCTTTGATCTCAATCTCCAAAGCACCGTCATGATCACCATCATCACCGACTTGACACCTTGATCTCCATGGACGCATCGTTGTCGTCTCACCAACTATTGCTTCTACGACTATCGCTACCGCTTAGTGATAAAGTAAAGCAATTACATGGCGATTGCATTACATTCAATAAACCGACAACCATATGGCTCCTGCCAGTTGCCGATAACTGTGTAACAAAACATGATCATCTCATACAATAAAATTTAGCATCATGTCTTGACCATATCACATCACAACATGCCCTGCAAAAACAAGTTAGAAGTTCTCTACTTTGTTATTGCAAGTTTTACGTGGCTGCTACGGGCTGAGCAAGAACCGTTCTTACCTACGAATCAAAAAACCACAACGTAGTATTGTGGTTGCTTTTTGATCTTCAGAAATAACCCTATTCATTGAATCCGATTCAATTAAAGCTGAAGAAACAGACAACCATTAGCCACCTGTGTGTGAAGCACGTCAGTAGAACCAGTCTCGCGTAAGCGTACGTGTAATGTCGGTCTGGGCTGCTTCATCCAACAATGCCGCAAAATCAAGAATCAACTAGTGACGACAAGCAATATGTATATACCCACGCCCACAACTCCTTTGTGTTCTACTCATGCATATAAAATCTACGCATAGACCTGGCTCTGATACCACTATTGGGGAACGCAGTAATTTCAAAAAAATTCCTACGCACACGCAAGATCATGGTGATGCATAGCAATGAGAGGGGAGAGTGTTGTCTACGTACCCTCATAGACCGTAAGTGGAAGCGTTATGACAACGCGGTTGATGTAGTCGTACGTCTTCACAATCGACCAATCCCAGCACCGAAGGTACGACACCTCCGCGATCTGCACACGTTCAGCTCGGTGACGTCCCGCGAACTCACAATCCAGTAGAGCTTTGAGGGAGAGCTTCGTCAGCATGACGGCGTGATGATGGTGATGATATTGCTACCGGAACAGGGCTTCGCCTAAGCACCGCTACGATATGACCGAGGTGGATTATGGTGGAGGGGGACACCGCACATAGCTTGGAACAATCAACTTGTGTGTCCTAGGGTGCCCCTGCCCTCGTATATAAAAGAGCAACGGGGGAGGCCGGACGGCCCTAGTGGCGCCCAAGGAGAGGAGGAATCCTCCTCATAGTAGGAGTAGGATTCATCCTTTCCTAGTCCTACTAGGAAGGAGGAAGGGGGAAGGAAAGAGAGGGAGAGGGGGAGGGAAAGAGGGGCCACACCCCCTCCCCTAGTCCTATTCAGACTCCCCTTGGGGCGGGGGCCACCTCCTGGGCTGCTGCCCTCTCTCTCCCCAAATGCCCACCAAGGCCCAATACTTCCCTCAGGGGGTCCCGGTAACCCCTCCTCCACTTCGATTTTCTCTGAAATCACCCGAAACACTTCCAGTGTCCGAATATAGCCGTCTAATATATCGACCTTAATGTCTCGACCATTTTGAGACTCCTCATCATGTCCGTGATCATATTCGGGGCTCTGAACTACCTTTGGTACATCAAAACACATAAACTCACAATACCGATCGTTACCGAATGTTAAGCGTGCGGACCCTACGGGTTCGGGAACTATGTAGACATGACCGAGACTCATCTCCGGTCAATAACCAATATCGGAACCTGGATCCTCACATTGGTTCCTACATATTCTATGAAGATCTTTATCGGTCAAACTGCATAACAATATATGTTGTTCCCTTTGTCATCGGTATGTTACTTGCCCGAGATTCGATTGTCGGTATCCCAATACCTAGTTCAATCTCGTTACCGGCAAGAATATTTACTCGTTCTGTAATGCTACATCACGTAACTAAATCATTAGCTACATTGCTTGCAAGGCTTACGGTGATGTACATTGCCAGAGGGCCCAGAGATACCTCTCCGACTATCAGAGTGACAAATCCTAATCTTGATCCATGCCAACTCAACAAACACCATCGGAGACACCTGTAGAGCACCTTTATAATCACCCAGTTACGTTGTGACGTTTGGTAGCACACAAAGCGTTCCTCCGGTATTCGGGAGTTGCATGATCTCATAGTCATAGGAACATGTATAGTTATGGAGAAAGCAATAGCAACAAACTAAACGATCATCATGCTAAGCTAACGATGGGTCAAGTCAATCATATCATTCTCTAATGATGTGATCCCGTTAATCAAATGACAACTAATGTCTATGGTTAGGAAACATAACCATCATTGATTCAACGAGCTAGTCAATTAGAGGCAAACTAGTGACACTCTGTTTGTCTATGTATTCACGCATGTATTAAATTTCCGGTTAGTACAATTCTAGCAAGAATAATAAACATTTATCATGATATAAGGAAATATAAATAACAAGTTTATTATTGCCTCTAGGGAATATTTCCTTCAGAATGCACCCTGGGAATAATATGAAAGAACAAATTCGAAATGACTTTTGCTAAAAGGAGGACATAACGAGTGCCAGAAATTCGGTGAAACGGAAATACCTGCAAATAGAAGCCAACTACACTAGAATGGATCTTAATTCTAAACTACTCATATTTACTCTAAGCACAACTAAAACTAAGATACAATACTCAAAATTAATATATGGATAATAACAATCAAATATGTACTTATATTTACCCTAAACAGAAATAACACTAAGAAACATTGGCTTGTATTTCTAAACTACTAGTATTTGCCCTAAACACAAATCTGAACATACCATAGAGGTGGTGTGTCTGGCATTCGAAGGCGGCGCGAGGCCTTCGATGTTGGCGAAGGAGGAGCACAACTGCTATGGCGGCAAGATGCCTCCAGTGTTGGGGAGGAGGGGACACCTGCAGTGGCTTCGAAGGCCATGATGGGGAGGAGGGTTGTGGCAGCGAGGAGGGAAGGGATTTTGGGGGCTTGGGCACGTGGGGCGGGATGTGAATGGGAGGTACTGTTTCGATGCGAACAATTTTGTGTGAAAATTGAACTGCCCATGAACGTAGTCGGTTTGCTATTTTCGCGGCATTAATTTATTTTTCGGCAACTAAAAAGGGAAAAAGGTTTTGAGCATGCAAACGAGCTCAGAAAGGGATGAAACTTTGCATGTTGACTTCATTAGACACATGTAGGGTGTGGTAGATATTTGAGATTCTTAAGGCAAGAACTTGATGCACGTCGTGTACAAACCGGACACTCTTGTCGGTGTACTAGAATAGGGGTACCCTAGTACCCCGAACTTGTGCACGGGCAGTCGCGGCACCCCGCGGCAAAGGCTTGCCGGGCGAACGCCAAGATCCCCCAAGGTTCCCTTGGAGCCATCCAAGAACAAAGTATATAAGCTAAGGAGACAAGACCCCGGCAAGAGGAGCTTGCCGGGAAGGCCAACCAAGGCGCACCAAGGAACTTGCCGCGACGCGCCACGCGCTCCGGCAAGGCGACAAGGCCCCGGCAAGAGGAGCTTGCAGGGAAGAATAAACAAGGTACCTCGAGCCCGGCGAGCGACAAGCCTCCGGGCCCGACAAGATAGCAGCAGCGGCAAGGCGCTTGCCGTGGCAAGCGGCCACTCTGTGCCCACGCTCCAGCACATCCACCAACGTGTCGCTCTGGGGGCCTCTCCAGGCGCGCGTGGCAGGAAGCTGTGCAGCCAGCGGTGCACTGTGGCATGCGAAGCTGACAAGATCACCATCATGGCGAACGGTGGCGACCTTAACGGTTCTTTTCTGTACTATTTGGGCGACTCAGTCGGGCATTTAATGCCCTTGTCCCCTGCCGTTAGAGTTAGGTAGGGTGCACTGTACAAGCCACTGTACCACCTACCTCGCTTTTTACATTTGTGCCCTTCTCTGCGTTGCCACCTGTCGGTGACCCCTTTAGCATATAAAAGGAGGCCCATGCGCAGCATGGGGAAGGTTCGGTTCGGAGGTTCGATCACTTCGACTCGTTTGTAAACCAGAAAGAGACCACGCTCTCTCGAGAGCAAGAACACAAGATAATATAGCCAGAGAAGCAGCAGTAGGAGTATTATCTCTCCGGAGAGCTCCGAAGCTGGGTAAACCGCTCGTGTGTTTCGCCTCGATCTGCTCTTCGTGCGACCTCCGCCCCCCCACCGAACCGAAAGGGGCCTGGTCCGCCGACCCCATAGGTGTTCGTGGATCAGCTTTTTCCCCGACATCTTTGGCGCGCCAGGTAGGGGGCGTCGAGATTGTATGAACCTGATCCGGTGTTCACACGAGCTAGATCTTCGTTCCCTTCATCAACATGCCACCGAAGAAGAAGACTTCGGCGGCAGCCGCTCCGTCCACGTCGTTTCCGCCACCGTTGGAGCAAACGGGTGGTGGAGTGGACGCCGGCGGAAGAACAGGCGTCGATGAGGGTGCTCACAGTGCTGCCAAGTCCAAGGACAGGGCGGCACAGACCTCAGTGTCCGTACGCGCACCGCGCCCATCTCAGGAGGCGCAGGACCAACAACATCATGGTGCTCGCAGCACCATGCGCATGATAGACCAAGGCCAAGCTGGTGGATCTTGGGGCGCTCAAGACCAGCATGCACGCCAGCATGCTGGCACGAGCGTGCACTACGAGAAAAACCCCTACTAATGGCGCACCTAGTATGGCTATTAGTGGCGCATCCATGGTGCGCCATTAATAGCACGCCATTAGTAGTTTCAACACTAATGGTGCATCAGGGGGTGGTGCGCCATTAGTATATACTAATGGTGCACCGCATGTCTGGTGCGCCATTAGTGTCAATTCCATCTATAGCCCTTTTCCTAGTAGACGTGGCACGGTCGCCTGGACGGGATACTGCTCCTTCTAACATAGTTAGAAGTTCGAGCACGTCCCGCTCCTCGCGCCGTCCGCCACTGCCACCCACCGGAGAGCACCTCAAGTACGTAGTCCAGATGCACCTTCCCAAAGAGCAAGCAACCAACAATACTGCAGAGTATGAAGGATTGCTTGCCAGTCTCAGAATCGCAGCAGACCTTGGGATCAAGAAACTCATTGTCAGGGGTGACTCACAGCTTGTCGTCCGACAAGTAAACAAGAACTACCAGAGTCCGTTGATGGAAGCATATGTTGATGAAGTGAGGAAGCTAGAAGAGCACTTTGACGGCCTACAGATGGAGCATATCCCAAGAGCTCAGAATGACATTGCTGATGGACTGTCAAAGTGCGCCGCACTAAAGTTACCTGTGGAACCAGGGATCTTTGTGCTCAAGTTGACTCAACCATCCGTAACACCATCAACTGGACAAAGCAAGAAGAGGAAGTTGGTTTCTGGTGACTACTTTCCGGTAGAGCTCCCCGAAGCCGCCGCCAAGAAAGTCCCCAAGATCAACACCAAGGATGCTGAGGGGCAGTCTGCTCCGGCAAGCCTTATGGTTTGTTCCGTTGAAGCAGACGCTCCCGGCAAGTCTTGCTCCGGCAAGCTTGCCGGGGAACATCAAGCTCCGGCAGGGCCGCAAGTCCTTGCCGTAGAAGCGGATGTTCCCGCAGCAGCAGATATGCCTTTAGTCCTTGTTGTCGGGCCGCAAGCTCCAGCATGGGCACAGCAGATTGTCCACTTCCTTCAGACAGGAGAACTTCCCGAAGAACAAGAAGAAGCGGAAAGAGTAGCCCGTCAGTCAAGTATGTACCAGTTTGTCGATGGCATACTGTACAGAAGAAGACTCAACGGTGTGAAATTGAAGTGTATTCGCCGGGAAGATGGACAAAAGCTGTTGGCAGAGATACACGGAGGCATATGTGGCCACCACATTGGCGCAAGAGCACTTGCCGGCAAAGCTTTCCGGCAAGGTTTCTTTTGGTCGACAGCCCTCCTGGATGCAACTGCACAAGTAACCAAGTGTGAGGCGTGCCAGTTCCACTCCAAACAGATACACCAGCCAGCTCAAGCTCTCCAGACGATCCCTTTATCCTGGCCATTTTCGGTCTGGGGGCACGATATCCTCGGCCCCTTCCCCCGAGCTGTCGGGGGCTTTGAGTACTTGTACGTCGCAATCGACAAGTTCACAAAGTGGCCGGAAGTGCAGCCAGTGAGGAAGGTGACATCACAGTCAGCAGTCAAGTTCTTCAGGTCAATTGTTTGCCGTTTCGGGATCCCTAACAGGATCATCACCGACAACGGAACGCAATTCACGAGCCGCACCTTCATGCAGTACGTCCAAGACCTTGGCGCCAAGGTCTGCTTCGCTTCTGTTGCTCATCCGAGAAGCAACGGTCAAGCAGATAGGGCAAATGTGAAGTGCTGCGCGGGCTCAAGACCAGAACTTTCGACAGCCTGCACAAGTGCGGAAGGAACTGGATCGAGGAGCTGCCAGTGGTTCTTTGGTCGATCAGAACGACGCCAAATCGAGCCACTGGCCAGACACCTTTCGCTCTAGTCTATGGAGCAGAGGCAGTTCTCCCCACGGAACTCGTATACGGATCACCTCGAGTGCTCGCTTATGATGAGCTTGAGCAAGAACAGCTGCGACAAGACGATGTGCTGCTCCTTGAGGAAGATCGTCTTCAGGCTGCTGTACGAGCTGCTCGATACCAGCAAGCTTTGTGCCGCTATCATAGCCGCAAAGTTAAAGCCAGAAGCTTCGAGGAAGGCGACCTTGTTCTTCGGCGCGTTCAGTCCGCCAAGAATTCCAACAAGTTGATGCCAAAGTGGGAAGGCCCTTATCGGGTGAGACGAGTCACAAGGCCTGGCGCTGTCCGCCTTGAGACCGAAGATGGCGTTCCGGTGAGCAACTCCTGGAACATAGAACATCTTCGTAAGTTTTTCCCATAAGGCGTGGTTGCCGGAACCCGTTCCGGCAACCACCTTTTGTACAAGTCTTGCCGCTGTTGCATGTAATCCTTTGTACAAAGCCGGGCGCAGATCCCGTGCATAAGTAAAACCCCATGTGCTCCGCACAACTTGTCCATTTCATGCGTTAGTTCCTTTCTTGCATGCGATCATCTGACACTTTGTGCAGCACCTACATCTGGTAAGCAGTAACGAGCCGAAGAGCTCCATATATTATTTTCTCTTCTTTCTTTTTCTTTTAAAGGAAAAGAAGGTTCCCTCGCACACAAGTTTGCCGGGGGGGAAGGAGAAGATTGTGGTGTGGACCAGGCGTCGTTCAAGCAAAGTTTTGCCTTGCCGGGAAGCAAACAATAGAAAAGCTAAGTTTCCAAAGTTTGAGCAATCACTTTTTTTAATTTTTTGAGTTATCTTCCTCGAACGACCCTGCTTTGTATGGAAAACCTGTGCGCGGAGGAACCTACTCGTGGCTAGTTGCGCCCTTACTTTGTTTCGAGTCCGCTCAACAGCTTAAGCGTGCTGCAGCTAGTCGCGACAAGGTTTCTTGTCGGAAGCAGCGCCGCCAGCAGGCTGCTGAAGTTCCGCACTCGGCGCTCGCAGCTCGGGCGCCTGCGCCGACAAGTTCCCTAGAAGCGTAGGGTAAAAACATACAAAGGAAGGAATCTAGTAGAGGAAATAACATAGCAATTGATAGACAGAAATAAAGTTATATTACAAAGATAACTTGTCGCAGCTCTAATAGACTGTTTTCGTAACATGATCAGCAGCGACAAAGAAGAAATGGGCGGCCTAGTCTACGCGTCCGCCCTCGACTCTCTTGATATCGCTCACCTTGTCCACAATGGGTGCGACAAGGGCCTTGAGTGCATCCAGATCGGCGTCAGGCGGCAAGGACCTGAGGACGTTGGTGAAGCTGAGGCCTGGGTTGCAGAAGGCCACCTTCATCAGCACCTTCTGGAGAACTCCGGCGCAGATTTTGCGCGACTCGTCGGCCAGCTGCTTCGGGATCCTCTCCCGGAGCCGCTGGAGTGCCGTCGCCACGCCCTTGAAGAATAGGCTGAGCTTGGCGCTGGGTTGAAGGCTCTCGTCGGAAGGATACCCAAAGTCCTCCATCCCCAGCTGCGCCAGCTCCTCGTTGATGACGGCGGCAGTGTTCACCAGACCCTCGGTCCAGTGCTCCACTGTGTCCCTGAACGAGTTTTGGGTAACTGCAATGCTCTCCAGCAGCGCCGCGTCAGCCTTGACTTTCTCCGCCAAGGTCTTCTCCCGCTCCTTGGCGGCCTCCAGCGTCTGCGTCAGTGTGGCCAGCTTCAGCTCCAGGTCTGCTTTGGAATCCTTGGCGGCGCTGAGCTCCTTGCCCCTCTCAATGAGAAGGCCTTGAAGCTCACCGTGGGCGGCAGCATCCTTCTTGCGCTCACGTTTGAGCGCGGCAAGCTCCTCGCTGCTCTTCCCAATATCGGCCTCCAGCCGCGTCACCGTCTCCTCTAGCTCTTTCTTGGCGGCCTCTACAGTTGCCGCGGCATCCTTTGCCTCCTTGAGCGCCCTACCAAGTGCTCGCTCACGCTCGGCGAGCTCTTCCTCGTAGCTGTCGAGATGGGCCTTCCGCTACACTAGCTCGCCTCCCCGCGCGGACTGCTTCTCGGCGGCCAGCCTTTGTTCCTCCTCGGCCTCGGCCTTCTCGAGAAGAAAGGTCGTGCGCTCCTCGTCGACTCGCTCCCGCTCCTGTGCCAGGGACCGGAGAGCTTCTTGATTTTGGCCCCGGAGCTCCTCCGCGCGCTTCTCCATGTCCACTCCCGCCTTCGCGACAAGCGCTTCCCGGGAAGCCAGCTTGGCTTGCCGGGTGCGGTAGAGTGACAGCAGCTTCCGCAGCAGCTGCTCCTCCTCGGGCTCGCCACTGCTGCTGTCGGGCGCGTCAACCAATGACAGTCCAGCAGAGGCGAGCACCTCCCCGTCAAAAGCTTCCCCCTCGACTGGCGCCCTGGAGCTCGATGCCCAGGGTAGCTTGATGAAGATGTCGTCACCAGCCTTCAAGTAGGCGCCGGGCTGGGGCTCCTCGGAGCTCGGCTCCGCAGAAGCGGCAGAGGGTTCGGCGGTCGGCGCAGCGCCCGGCGCTCCTGCGACCTCAGGGTCGTCAGTGCGATCGACCGACCCCTCGCCGGCTTCCGCAGCTGCAGCCCCGGCGGCCTCCTCGCCGGCGGTCTCATCAGCACCGGCACCTTCCTTGCCGGTGCCCTCTGTCTCCATTAGCTCAGCCGTAGATGGGTCTGAAGAACGAAGAAGGGAGAAAAATCAATCAAAAATCCAAGAAAGGAAAAACGGAAGAAATAGAACCCAAGGGAAAGTTTTTGGGCAAGTGGATTACCTGCGCCAAGATCTTCAGTTGCGGCCTCGGTCGCCGCAGGATCAGCAGTGCCGTCCCTTGCCGGGGAGCCCCCCCTTGCCGGAGAGCGCTCCCTTGCCGGGGGCTCCTCCCTTGGCGGCACAGTCGAAGCAGGTGGCACTTCGGGACCGGCCTTCGGGCGCTCCTGATGAGGCTGCTCTGCTCCTGCACAAGTCAACAAGCAAGATATCAACAAAGGAAAAAGCACTCAAGCGCGCCCGGCAGCAGAAGGTTAAACTATGAACTTACGCTGGGGGCTGCTTTGAGGAGTGATTGCCGGGTCCATCAAGGTGATCTCGGACCCACCCCCTATCGACAAGGTGGGGTCATCTTCAATGACAATCACCGCGGCCTTGGCCCTCTTCGCCGCTCTCTGGGCCAGCGTTCCGAAGAGAAAGGAGTCCAGATTGGAGCAAGTCAGATATAAGATATAAACAGCAAGATTGAAGAACTACAGGAGCACCAAAGAAACTCACTCTTCTTCCTCCTCATCGGAGCTGAGCTCGGAAAGATCGAAGTCCGGCCCTCCTCCGGTGTGGCGAGGTGGAGGAGTAGGATCCCTTGCCCGCTTGGCGGGGGCAGTGGCAGTGGCCCGGGAAGATCCCGCTCCAGTTGCCGCTGTTGCGTGAGGCGCTCCCGCGGCAACATTGCTTGCCGCGGTAGAGCGCGTCGCGCGTCTCGGTGGCTGTGGAGCCGGCTGCCGCCCCGCTGCGTCCCCGGCCCTGCGAAGGCGCCTCCTTGGCGGGGCCGGGGGCTCCGCCTGCGGCAAGTTTTCTGAAGGCTCAGCCTCCTCCTCGTCGGCCTCGCTCGACTCGGCTTCGGAACCGGCAGGCTCCTCTTCACCCATGAACTCTGCGCGTTCGGCAAGGTTTGCCGCCTCTGCAGCCTCCGCCTCCTCCACGGTGAACCCGAATGCGCCCGCGGCAGCTGCAGCCGCAGCCTCTTCCGCCCTAGTGGCGATGAGCTGCAGCTCCTCATCGGTGGTTGTCACGGGTGAGGCTCTTCTGCTCGTCAGCGCGGACTGGCACTTGCTCCAAGGTTTCGAAGAACGCTCGCACAACGTCATCCGCAGGCTCTTGCCAAGTTGGAACGATGCCGTGTGAATCGCACAACGGCATCATGGCGCGGATCCGGTCAAGCGAGGAGTTATTGCACAAAGTAACTACACCCCTCGGCAATGTGAATGGGTGCTGGGGGTCGCGTTTGAATAACTCCAGGAGCATTGCGTCTAACTCCAAGACGGTGAAGTTGTAGTTGAGGCCCGGCCGCAGTCTCATGATGTCCGCCGAGTTCTTGAACTCACAGGCGGGCCTCCCCCTCTCTTGCAGGGGGCAATGCGGCGACGGAGGAAATCTGCCCCGACAGCACCTACGGTGAGCCCGGAAAGCCTGAGGCGAAGAATCCTAGTGATGGCGATCTTCAGCCTCTCGTCTTCCGGAGCCACGTTGCTCCAGTCATTGCCGCGCACTATTGGATTTTGGCGCACGGCGGTGAAGGGCTGCGGATTCTCCTCGACGATCCAGCACCACTCCGCTCTCCACTCCTCCCACTTGCTGCGGAGCTCACCATCCAAGTACGCCTCCTTCTTGCCGACTCTCGAGACCCAGGCAATCCCTCCGGCAAGCGGCTCTCCTCTCTCTACCCGAGGAATGAAGTAGTGGCGAAAAAGGGCGACACTAGGGTGGACTCCGACAAAGTTTTCGCACAAGTGTGCGAAAACTGCCATGGTCAGGACAGCATTGGGGGTGAAGTCAAGGAGGCGGAAGCCATATGTGTTCATAATGTCACAGAAGAACTCCGAGAAGGGCGGGCAGAGCCCGCAATAGAAGAATAGCGGGAAGAACGGGTACCCATTTGGAGCCAGCTTTGAAGCGGTAGCCAGGAGTACCCTCGTGCGCGGATGCGCACGCGTCTCCGTCGCCCAAAAGAGGTAGAAGTACTCCCTCAGCTCCTGCACGCCGAGCTGGGGGGTGAAGATCGCCCGCTCCTTCCGCAGCGCCGCGAGCCGCTGCGCCTCGGCCGACTTCACACCCTTTCCCTTGTCGGCTTTCGGGCCCATGGCGGAGGTGGTGGAGAAGGTCGACGGCGTGGTGATGCTGGTGGCAATGGGGGGGGGGGGCGGAGCGCTGATCTCTCGGCCTCGAGAAGAAGGGGGGAACGGTGGAGTTTGTGAAGAAGGAGTAGCAGCAACCAGCGAGGGGGAACAAACTGCCCCTGTTTCCTCTGCTTCTAAAGAGGGACGGGGCGGACGTTTCGCCCTTCCTAATAAACAACCACCCACGATCTCCCCCATGATGCCGCATTCAACGCGTGTCGTTACGGGGGAGCACGGTGGATACGGAGCGAGATTTGGTGTAGCCCAGCCCGCGTGTGCCCGTGCCCTTTCTTGGGCCTGGCCCAACAGCGCTCGGCACCGTGTCTGGCCCAGGCCCGGGGGCTCCTGTCGGTGTACTAGAATAGGGGTACCCTGGTACCCCGAACTTGTGCACGGGCAGTCGCGGCACCACATGGCAAAGGCTTGCCGGGCGAACGCCAAGATCCCCCAAGGTTCCCTTGGAGCCATCCAAGAACAAAGTATATAAGCTAAGGAGACAAGACCCCGGCAAGAGGAGCTTGCCGGGAAGGCCAACCAAGGCGCACCAAGGAACTTGCCGCGACACACCACGCGCTCCGGCAAGGCGACAAGGCCCCGACAAGAGGAGCTTGCCGGGAAGAATAAACAAGGTACCTCGAGCCCGGCGAGCGACAAACCTCCGGGCCCGACAAGATAGCAGCAGCGGCCAGGCGCTTGCCGTGGCAAGCGGCCACTCTGTGCCCACGCTCCAGCACATCCACCAACGTGTCGCTCTGGGGGCCTCTCCAGGCGCGCGTGGCAGGAAGCTGTGCAGCCAGCGGTGCACTGTGGCATGCGAAGCTGACAAGATCACCATCATGGCGAACGGTGGCGCCCTTAACGGTCCTTTTCTGTACTGTTTGGGCGACTCAGTCGGGCATTTAATGCCCTTGTCCCCTGCCGTCAGATTTAGGTAGGGTGCACTGTACAAGCAACTGTACCACCTACCTCGCTTTTTACATTTGTGCCCTTCTCTGCGTTGCCACCTGTCGGTGACCCCTTTAGCATATAAAAGGAGGCCCATGCGCAGCGTAGGGAAGGTTCGGTTCGGAGGTTCGATCACTTCGACTCGTTTGTAAACCAGAAAGAGACCACGCTCTCTCGAGAGCAAGAACACAAGATAATATAGCCAGAGAAGCAGCAGTAGGAGTATTATCTCTCCGGAGAGCTCCGAAGCTGGTTAAACCGCTCGTGTGTTTCGCCTCGATCTGCTCTTCGTGCGACCTCCCCCCCCACCGAACTGAAAGGGGCCTGGTCCGCCGGCCCCATAGGTGTTCGTGGATCAGCTTTTTCCCCGACAACTCTCCCAGGAAATATCAGCGTTTTGAATGGAAAACTGTCACCTTATGCAAACAACTACATTTTTTAAATCATTTTGACTTCAAACTTTTTCCATGAGTAATAGACACTATTCCAAGCCCGGTGCTAAAAAATTACCACTTTTGAGTTGGTTTGTTATTTTCGCGACATTAATTGTTTTTCTAGCAACTAAAAATGGCAAAAATCTTTGAGCATGCAAACGAGCTTGGAAAGGGATGAAACTTTGCATGGTGCCTTCGTTGGACACCTGTAGGGTGTGGTAAAAAGTTCAAATTGTTACGACAAAAACTTGATGCACATATTGTACAAACAGGACACTCTCCCACAAAGTGTCAGGGTTTCAAATAGAGAACCGATGCCTTATGTAAACAATTACTACCTCCGTCTCGATGAATAAGTCATTCGCGTAGTTCTAGGTCGACGATTTAACTATCTAAATATGTATTATATGTGACAAAAAATATATATTTAGAAACTGCATCCGTGTAGAAATCTAGTGATATACTTTTCATGACATATAACACATATTTAATTCCTTTAATCGATGACCTAGAACTACGTGAATGACTTATTCACCTAGACGGAGGTAGTACAATTTTTTCAATCATTTTGACCTCAAACTTTTTCCATGAGTAATAGACACTAGTGCAAGCCCCATGCTAAAAATTACCATTTTTGAGTTGGTTTGCTATTTTCGCGGCATTAACTGATTTTTGGGCAACTGAAAAGGGCAAAAATCTTTCAGCATGCAAACGAGCTCGGAAAGGGATGAAACTTTGCAAGGTGCCTTCATTGGACACCTGTAGAGTGTGATAAAAATTGAGATCGTTACGGCAAAAACTTGATGCACATAGTGTACAAACGGACACTCTTCCCCCAAGTAGAGGACGAATGAGATATTCTAGGTTTAGTAAATATTATTTTATTAGGAATTCTTGGACCCTCTTCAAATTTGAGAATACTCTAGGTTTAGTACATATGATCTCCATGGACATTTTTTGGGGCTTAGTGTGGCATTCCTTTCCTAGTGCCTGCCACTGCCAACTTCTAGAAATTTACAATTTATGTTGTGCACGGGTGAGCACAATTTATTTGTGGCGAGCATACATATGGCCCACCACTGACGTCTATTAAACTAGTGGCGGTTGTTTCCCCATGCCCGCCATTGATCACTTTCATCACACATGCTAATTTGGGAGAGTTCACTTGTGACGGGTGGTTATTTTTGCCCGCCACTGTTGTAGTTATTCCAGTGGCGGGTCTTATTTGTTACCCGCCACTTCTATGTTTCCAAAATTGTAGAGGAGATTTTTTGTCCATTCCCGCCTATAATTTGAGGCCACCTATATATAAGTCTTTTCCTAGTAGTGCAAGGACGTGGTAGTAGAGGATCCTACGACAATCTTCCCAATTAATTTTTTGGAGGGAACAGAACAATACCAATTCTAGGTTCCCACTACTAAAAAAATATCCCGCTAAATGAGTCAGCTAACAAATAATTACTAGTTATTTTTCATTTATGTTTACAAAAAAGGACCCACCAACATTTTTCATGACAATAAAACTTGTCGCGGATTATACACATGCCTAGTGACAGACGAACACGTCGCCTAAAATCACCTTACCATGGTTGCCTAGGGCATTGCCCTAAGGAGAAAATTTGCTAGTGACGGTTTCTATCACAAAAAATGATATTTGGTGAAGGTTTTTTCTTCATCACAGAATAACACATATTTTGTAGTGTTATTCATAAATACTCTCTGATCTATTTGTCTTCCCATGGCCAAGTTTGATAAATGGTCACCAAGAGAGAGTTGAGTATGATAGTTAGGTCAATCTTGCAAGTAATCTACCGTAGTGATAGAAGAAAAGGCTTGTATTACGTTGTTGCCACTAGGTATAAAAAGATGATCGAGAAGTTATTCTTTGAACGAAGGGTAAAGACAATATATCATCTACTTTAAGTCATCATACTTAGCGCAATACTTTGTTTTACTAATTAATACTTTAAGATGCATGCTGGATAGCGGTCTTGGGTCGAGTATTATATATAGATGCAGTTGGACACTAGTCTATAGATGGTTGGACTTGATGCTCATATCTAGTTAATGCCATGTATAATTATTGTCATAAAAATTGCAATTTGATCGGTACTCAACTGTTATATCTTCACCACATCATGCTGTCTTTTGAAAAGAACCACTATGAACCTATAGATCCCAGTCCATTCTTCTTCCTATTTCTCCAACCTCGATCAATGTTCTTTATTGTTCTTGCTTTAAATTTTCTTTTGTAATTTTTTTCATACACACTTGTGTTTAATCCTTGTAATAACAAGGCTAGTGAGACTAACAACCTCGCTAGTTTCGTTTTAGCCAAGGTAGATTTGTATTTGTGTGTGTAGCTATTTACCATTGGCTGCTTAGTAAAGTCCTACTAGTTCGATAAACCTTATGGTCATCCAGTTTGAGAGAAAATTGTTGCTTGCTACAAACCCTTACACTTGGGGGGGGGGGTCCGACACCTTCCTAGTTCAGAGGAACTGAACTAGAATAATTGTTTCTTCTAAATCATTTTTGTTATTTCATGGTAATGCACGGGCATTCAGCTAGTATTGTTAAAGACTCATGTGGTTGTTTTAGACATTCGAAATTACTTTAGCTTATGTATGTGTTTGTCTTGTGAGATTTTTCGCAGGAGCTTTGCAGAAAAGTCGACACAAACAATTAAATTAGAGGCAACTACCTCAAGCGGTTATATCAAAGATACTTTCTATTCATGTGTGTGTATGTTTTTATCCAATGTAGTATACTTTGTTTACCAAATGAAGATTATTCATTAAAAAAAGTTAAACACCCCCGTGCTCGTCCCTTCCAATTTTTTGCGATACTCACACTTTATGATGTATGACACATTTCTATGCTATGATTAGTTATGAAGTTACGTGGAGAACCAACTTGTGGCTAGATGGTTAGGAGGACAGTGGTATCCCTAGTGCACCAGGGTCCAGGTCTTAGACTTGGCATTGGTGCTCGCATTATTCCTTGATTTATTTCATGCTTCTAATGATGTTTGTCCAATGGGAGAAGATGCTCCCGTCGACTGCGAGGCGCCTGTGGTGACTTCGTAAAATCTCAACATGCTATGTCGGCTCAGCCTCTTGGAGGTTCTCATAGGGGTAGGGTGATTGTGCGTGCATTCATTGGGGTCAGTGTATATGAGCAACTTCGATTGTACTGTGTTGAAAAAAATTATGAAGGTATGTGTAATATTTTATGTAAGAACTTTGTACCTAAGCATGATATTATTATTTTGAGAAACACATGTACCTTTTCTTCCATGAACTTTTGGAGTTTATTTATTCATAAGGTTGGTCGATTACAATATTAGAAACATACTCCAGTAGTAGATGTGTGGCGGCAGTGATGTCCGTCAGTAGGAATAATGTCTCCCATGTTCTATCCCAGTCCCAATGGTGCATTTACATCATCGGATGGCATGTGGAGGTGTGTCTCCTTTGGATCTTATGAGATTCGGTCGGTGCTGGTCTCCGGTGTATCTGTTTGGATCCAGTCTTGGTTTGGTTGTTTACATGTTTGATGCTTACAATCTACGACATTCTTCATCGGTGATGGTTGCTGCTCTTCTATGCTGGTTGAAAGTGCAACTAATCCCCGCGTGGTTTTGGTAATTCATAGCAACATATACATCATCGTACTAATTCATATTCAAAGAATATTTTGGGAAAGTAGAATCTAGGTATGGCTATGATATGTGAATTTGGACCCCTCAAATGCAAAGGACAAAGCATTGGCAAATTATCCAAAGGCTCTACATTTTTTAATCAAAGATCACATTGTGTCCATAGGAAATCTAATACTATTAAAAGGGGATGAGATTTTGATCATGAGTCATTTCCTTAAGTGCTTATAGATATTGCTCAAAAAACCCTCAACCACATCCTCATAATCCTAAATGTCCAAAACCCTAAAGTCATTCTCAGTCCCACTAATTCATACCTATCCGGATCCACCGAGATACACTTGGGAGAGATACGACCTAAACCCTAGAAACTCGGAATCACTGAGATGACATTCGGTCCCACCGAAGTGCGCATGCCAACCTCTATAACCCATTGTTTTCATCTCAGAATTTTTGAGCGAAACCGACTGGTGTCACCAAAGTGAGCTAAGTGCTCAATTCATCATCAATCGTTCCCACCGAGTGGATTCATCCAGTTTCACTGAAATGCCTAAAGTTCAAACCTTTTGCACCATCGGTGTCATCGAGTATTTCACCTGGTCCCACCGAGTTGTGCATCAAGGTGTGTAACGGTTAGGACTTAGAATTTTGGTGAAGGCTATATATACCCCACCCACACCACCTACTCTCAGAGAGAGCAACCAGGACGAAGCTACCACTTCCTATATCATTTTCTGAGAAAGAGAGAGAGAACCACCTACACTTTTGTTGAAATCAAGGGGATTCCACTCCAACCTTTGATCCTTGATTTCTAGCCCCCTCAAATTGCTTTCCACTCCAATCCTTCTCCTACTACCGTGCCAAATCTACGAGAGTGTAATTGAGTGTTGAGGAGACTATCTTTTGAATCACAAGAGCAAGGAGTTCATCATCAACAACAACATATATTACCTTTTGGAGAGTGGCATCTCCTAGATTGGTAAGGTGTCACTTGGGAGCCTCAAAATCTTGCAGAGTTGAACCAAGAGGTTTGTAAGGGCAAGGAGATCGCCTACTTCATGAAGATCTACCCCGCGTGAGGGTAGTCCTTCGTGGAAGGAAGTCATGATTGCATAGACGAGGTTGCTTCTTTGTGGACCCTTCATAGGTGGATCCCTCCATGGACTCGCGCAGCCGTTACCCTTCATGGGTTGAAGTCTCCATCAACGTCGACGTACGATAGCACCACCTATCGGAACCACGCCAAAAATCATCGTGTTTTCATTGTGTTTGATTTCTCTGATCCCCTCCTTTATGTTCATATGCAAAGTCTTTACTTTCCGCTGCCTACTATCTAGACTTGTATGTGTAGGTATTACTTATCTGGTGTGAATTACTTAAACTTACCAAGAACTAAAGTTGCAAAAGCCCGCCCCTTCTAGACCTATTTACGATCCTACACTGGTCCTACGGCAGCTTAGCATGACTACTTGCTGAGATTCTGCTACATGAATGTTTGCTCGGCTCCAGCGAGGGATGGGTGATGACGGTGGTGCGCCTTCGACTAGCTCCAGTGCTTGTAGCTGTCTCTAGGTGGTTCATGGACCTGGTTGTAATTTTATTGCCTCTGGTGTTCTTTGTACTACCATGGTAGGAGATGAATAGATTGAAAGTTTTTCTTGTATAAAAATACTATGGTGATAGGGGCGGAGCTACAGGGTGGCCAGGGTGGGCCGCGGCCCACACTGGGATTTCCGATAAGCCTATGTATACCTATGGATCTGTAAATGGGCCAGAAAAGCCGGCCCAATAACACTTACCTGTTGACCTGGACCGAACGCAGCAGCCGCGTGGCCCATGCCACTACAAAAAAAGATACTTCTGTGATGATGCGTGTTTGTCACAGTAGGTCACATTTTCTATTATGCATGTACATCCATGACGATTTTATGACAGAATCAAGATAGTCATACCTGTGCTGTCATAGAAGTGTTCCATGACATTACCAGAATTATCATCACGGAAGTGTCCACTTCCATGACGATAAATCGCGCGTCATAGAAGTGCTTACGTCAATGGTGATCGACACGTGGCATCCACCGTATAGGGTCGTCGTTAAGCTATCGGGTTCGGTTTTGGATCCGATAACCCGTGAATGGCCTGGACAAATGAGGATTTTCCATGTGTAAAATTGTCATTGGTCGGAGGAAACACATGTTGACTCACCATTGGGATAGATGTCATCCATTCATTGGATAAGAGGCGCCTATGATACGTCGACACGTGGCACGGCCCAACAGAGGCTCATTCCGGTGAAAAGGCTGGCCAGTTTGACTTGGTCAAAGGTAACGGGCCAGCGCACAGAAAGCCTGTTAACGGCTTGTTCATATATAACCCATTTACGACCCGCTAACTCACGGCCCGTTACGGCCTATCGCAATTAAGCCCAGTAGCTTCATCTGGGCTGTCCAATATGATTTCAACCCATTGTAACTTCTGGCCCATGTATGGCCCGTGATATCTTTCGGCCCATACAAGGCCATTTGTAACTCTTGGCCCATTAATGGCCCGTGGTGAATCTGGCTTGCAATGAACAGTGTACCGCTATATACCCATTAATGTCCCATTATTCCATTGGGCCGTTTCCAACCCCTGTTATCTTTCGGCCTTCTTAGGGCCCATTTATTCTTGGGCTTATTTCCAGCATTCTGTTACTTACGACCCGTTATTGGCCTTTTCTGCTTGCGGGCCAAATTCAGCCCGTGGTTACAATCGGCCCGTTTGCGGCCCGTTAATCCCTTGGGGCTGTTTTCATAACTTCATCAAATACAACCAATTAACGACGACCCATTATGGTCGGCCCATGAACGGCTGATTCCAAATCTAGCCCGTTTATGACCCATAATGTGGTCTGTTATTGACCCATGTTTGGCCGATCGATCATACGACCCGTAGAAGGCCCCTTGATGCTATGGCCCATAGAAGGCCCACTGTTTCTATGGTCCTTAGAAGGTCCATTGTTTCTACGCCCCGTAGGAGGCCCATGGTAACTATAGTAAATATGTAGCCCATGGTTATTGTGGCCTAGTTTTAAAAAATAGGTTATTGCGGCCACTAGCAAACCGCGGAAAAAGAACTGCACTAACTACAAGAAAACAAATAAACAAGACAACAAGGAAATAATAAGCAAGCAACTTACGCCAGGCTATCGTGGCTATTACACATATTACATCCACTGGGCATCAAAGTTCGCCTCCAGTGCAAATATAGGGAACAAAGCCGCATATCATATACACTGGTTGTGAAAGTTGGCGACCAGTGAAAATAAATGCCGCAGCAAAACAAGTCCAGAACTGAAACCACTTCAGAAGAGCTCAAGAAACAATATCCTGGGTACCCATAATGCTAGCAAAATGCTTAGCAAGCTTATTAACTTTCTCTTGTTTGGCGCTTAAATCCTCCAACACTTGTTGTTGCACTAGAAAGTATGCATCTAAATTCTGCAGGGACTTCCTCAGTCCTTCGGCTTCCTATCGCATAACATCTAATCAACGTCTTTCAACTTGAAGTTGAGACTCGAGAAGCCGAACTGATTCAGACGGCAAGTTCGAAGAGCTGGTGCCAACAGTAGTAGCCAATAACTCGAACACTACATCAAGACAGGACTTTGGGTTGTCTCAGTGTCTTCAATATAGTTTTTATCAACTTTCCTAGAGACCAACAGGGATGTCTCACTATCTTGAACCTTATCTGCATTATTTCCTTTACCATTGCATAACGGGGTACTCTTCTCCAATATTTTATCCGTCTTCTAAAAGAGAAACAAACAAAGACATCACAGGTTTACCATGTTGTATATGAAACTCATTTTGGTAAACCAGTTCAGTAGTAAGGTGGACAGGATAACAACATGAAACAAACATATATCTATGTAGTATGGTCACTGTATGGTCTATATCATTCTAGTTATGTTGCCAAATCAAGATAGAGACAGTTCGAATCATATCTATTTAAGACAAAGGAGCATAGACAGAGTATAAGTGTGGGAAACTACACAACAATAACAACACTTGTAATGTGCATGGCATGAGAACATAACTGTTTATTCAATTGAAACTGAAATCAACATAGAGCAAGTTACAATAGCAAACATGTTAAAGAAACAGGTTTAAAACATACCTGTTGTGCCATTGGAGTTTCAATTGCATCCTTCAAATTTGAAATTAGTTGGTATGAGTACATACAGTGATGCAAGAGCAAAGTAGTCTGAACCATAGCTACGGAACCTAACCTGAGAATAATTCTTCTTCTGCTTTAAGCGTTGACTTGGGGTTCGGAGTGGTGGTCCTCATGCTTTGGGCACTGCAGTTGCCTTACTAACTTCTCGTGTTTGGGTGCTCTGTGGTGGAGACAGTGATGTGTCAACTGGAACTGGGTTACTATCTGCTGGGGTTGGGGTTAGAAGGGGTGTAGCAGGTTCTCTGTCCAACTGGGAAGGAGTACAATCTGCGTGAGTCTGGGTTATGTGTGGTGGAGCTAGTTCTTGAGCAAGTACAACCGTGGTTCTATCTGCATCGACAGGTAGCACGATCTTTTCTGAAGACCGTCTTTTTACTCCCACAGATACTGCCATCACCCCCTCCAATTGAAATGGCCGGCAAACAAGAAAAGTAATTGAATGTACAGACATTGTAAGATAGACAGGTGCACTCGATAGTAGGGAAGAAAACAGGGCATGAAATAATTCACATTTATGTTGTCTAACCAAACAGAATAACATGACATAATTTCACATATATGATGGCTAATTAAACAGGATAGCATGACACAATTTCACATGTATGATGGCTAACTAAACAGGATAGAATGACATACTTCAAAATATGATGACTATGTAAACAGGATGACATGATATAACTATACGATGTGTCTATTAAAGTGGTTGGCATGCCATAAATCACAAACATGTCGTTGATGGAAACATGATGGCATGATATAATTCACAGATAGAATGACATAATTTTCAAAATATGATGACTATGTACACAGGATGAGATGATATAACTATATTATATGTTTAGAAAATGGGTTGGCATGCCATAATTCAGATACATGCTGTCTATGTAAACATCATGGCATGATATAATTTAAATAAAATATACTAAGAAAGTGAGCAGAGGGCAATCGCATATATGATGTGTCAACTAAGGAGATGGCATTTAATATTGTGTATATGATGTAAAAAATAAGCATTGCAATACAACATATGCATGATATGAGTAATATAACCCTGCCAAGTTAGAGCATACACCTCAGGGGGATAATAGGACTGGTCATCTGCGTCTGAATCCTCCTCCGAAGAGCTATATGTAACCAGCATGATATCTGCTTCAGCAGGTAGCATTGTCTGCTCTGAAGACCTTGTTTTCACTCTAGATTTCTCCATCACCATTTTGATGCACGGGAAGAGCAGTTGAATACACAAACATTGTCGACAAATGTAACAAGAAATACAAAAAAAGGACGACATGATATAATTCACATATATGACGCTTGGCTAAACAACATGGCATTGCATAGTTCACATATATAATGCCTGGCAACAAGATAGCATTGCATAATTAACATATATGATGTCTTGCAACAAGATGACATTGCATAATTCACATATATGATAATTAGACACTAAATAGGTGGCATTCACATAAAGCATGTCTAAACTAAGCAAATGACATAGCAATGCAAGATACCATACACACGATATGAGCAACATAACCCTGCCAAGTTAGAGCATGCACATCGGGGGGGATAGGATTAGTCATCTGTCTCTGAATCCTCCTCTGTGGAGCTATCCATAACCAGCAAGACATGCGCTTTGTCAGACAACATTGTCTGCTCTGAAGACCTTGTTTCCACTCCAGATTTTCCATGATCATGCCAAATGGTTGATGCACCGGAAGAGTAATTGAATGTACTAAAATTGTTGACAAATTTAACACGTAATAAAAAAATGATGGCATGATATAATTCACATATAAGATGATTGGCTAACCAAGGTGGCATTGCAAAATTCACATATATGATGCCTGGCTAAACAAGATGGCATTGCATGATTCACATATACGATAAAGAAACTAAGCAGATGGCATTCACACAAAGCATGTCTAAACTAAGCAGATGACATATTTGATGTATAAAGTAAGCAATGCAAGGCACCATATGCATGATATTACCAACATCAGCATGCCAAGTTAGAGCAAAGACCTCAGGGGGTAAATAGGAGTGGTCTTCTCCTTCTAAATCCCCCTCAGAATAGTTATCTTCCTCTTGATTACAATCTAAAATGGGTGGAGGGGGGCTGCCTTTGCGCTCACCATCGAGCGATGTCTGCATGAAATTTTATTGCCACGCAAGGCTCGTCTCTTTTGCTCTACGTGTTCAGTTCCATTGTGTACAATAACTGACATGTATAGGAATAAAACATAGTGAGATTATGTAAGGAGTGCATGCACAAATCCGGAGTGAGGTAGCAAATTGTGGATAAACCCAAAACCAATGATAGCATGCACATAATAGCTTTAGTTAAAAATACAAATAATGGCTCCTTTAATGTTTGTTTGCACCCAACATAAAACTCATAGTAGACACCCGAGATTAACCAGATAGTAGATAGATAGTACTGATTGCTTCCCCAATATGTACCCCACATCCATTTGAAATTCAAGTTTCGGCATTAGTTTGGACCTAACTCAGAGTCTAATAGGTGAACATGACGATAAAGTAGCATGTCATCATCTTAAGCGATGCATAACATAAGCAGACACGAAAGAGTGCGACCTCTCTTGTGGACCCGTGTAGTCCTGAAGGTCATCTGCTTAGTTGATGATGGTAATGCAGTTGTCATGGCTGCCGGTGGCGGGGATGAAGATCTGAGGGGGAGAAAGACAGTCTGGAGAGCGGATCCCTACTGTGGTGAACCCTTCCGTCGTTGGAGCAGCTGAGCTGGGGTGGAACACATCGCAGCAGGAGCAGGACAAACAACACAAGGCTTTCTTTGACACATATCTGTAACAGAAGTAATTGTGTAAGGGCTTGTTTGAATTTGTGGATTCTAACAATGAAGGGATAGGAAATAGACAGGAATAGGATATGAATGCACATGCAAAACAGAGAATTAAAAAACACATGATTTCTGCCAATTTGGGTGTTTGGTTCACAAGAATTGGAAGATCACAGGATGCAAAGAAGCACGGTGAGATTAAGTCAAACCATAAGAAAATGTACGGTTATATTGCTATTATGCTACTATCTCTTAGTCTTGTGCTTCATGAATAGGCATTTGAAAAGGAGGACAAGTGGAAATTAAAATTCCTACGGTTTTTCTTTCAAGGAGACACTAAAGGAACAAATTCTACAGTTTTCCTTTGCTCCATTCCTTTGAACCAAATGCATGAATAGTAGTACCATAGGAAACTTCCAATTCCTATGTTTTTCCTTCACTTTTCCTTTCAAGCACTGGCGATTCTAGTAGGCAGGCTTGAACAAGGAAAAGCCTACATTCAAAAAATGTTTTTTGTGATACTTCTACTACTTTGGACCCAGGCCACTGCCCTACTAGCTCAACTCCCAGGCCCATCGACAAATGCACAGCTCAAACGCGTAAAGATAAATAATGATGGTGTTCAAGAGAGTCCATAATGGATAGCTAAGTTGCCTGGTACCTCACTTGTAACGCCCTCGATGCGGCTATATCTCCCACGTGTCGAAGCATGACTTAGAGGCATAACCGCATTGAAAGCAATGTCGCAAGTGAGGTAATCTTCACACAACCCATGTAATACAATAAGGGAAAAGATACATAGTTGGCTTACAATCACCACTTCACACAATTCATGAATAAAGCATTACATCAACCAGATACAATCAAGGTCCGACTACGAAACCAAAATAAAAGAAGACTACCCCAAAAGCTACACAGATCCCCGATCGTCCCGACTGGGCTCCACTACTGATCAACTGGAAAACGGAACAACATAAAGAACACGATCTTCATAGAGCTCCTCCTTGAGCTTGGTTGCGTCGCCTGCACGGTTTCATCGGCACCTGCAAACTGGTTTTGGAAGTATCTGTGAGTCATGGGGACTCAGCAATCTGACACCCTCGCGATCAAGACTCTTTAAGCTTATGGGTAAGGTAAAGGTATGAGGTGGAGCTGCAGCAAGCGACTAGCATATATGGTGGCTAACATATTCGCAAAAGAGAGCGAGAAGAGAAGGCAAAAGCACGGTCGATGAACTATGATCAAGAAGTGATCCTAGAACAACCTACGTCAAGCATAACTCCAACACCGTGTTCACTTCCCGGACTCCGCCGAGAAGAGACCATCACGGTAACACACGCGGTTGATGTATTTTAATTAAGGTCAACTTCAGGTTTTCTACAACCGAACATTAACAAATTCCCATCTGCCCATAACCGCGGGCACGACTTTCGAAAGTTCAAATCCCTGCAGGGGTGTCCCAACTTAGCCCATCACAAGCTCTCACGGTCAACGAAGGATATTCCTTCTCCCAAGACAATCCGATCAGGCTCGGCATCCAGGTTACAAGACATCCTCGACAATGGTAAAACAAGTCCAGCAACACCGCCCGAATGTGCCGACAAATCCCGATAGGAGCTGCACATATCTCGTTCTCAGGGCACACTCAGATGAGCAGTCCATACAACTAAAACCAACCCTCGAGTTTCCCCGAGGTGGCGCTGCAAGGGGCTCTGGTTTGGACCAACACTCAGAGGAGCACTGGCCCACGGGGGGGGGGGGGGTAAAATAATGATGACCCTCAGGAGCGTGACTCCCAAGGGAAAAGAGGCTAGGTGGCGAATGGTAAAACCAATGTTGGGCATTGCTGGAGGAGTTTTATTCAAAGCGAACTGTCAAGGGGTTCCCATTATAACCCAACCGCGTAAGGAACGCAAAATCCGGGAACATAACACCGATATGACAGAAACTAGGGCGGCAAGAGTGGAACAAAACACTAGGCATAAGGCCGAGCCTTCCACCCTTTACCAAGTATATAGATGCATTAATTAAATAAGATATATTGTGATATCCCCACAAAATATCCATGTTCCAATATGGAACAAACTCCAATCTTCACCTGCAACTAACAACGCTATAAGAGGGGCTGAGCAAAGCGGTAACATAGCCAAACAACGGTTTGCTAGGGCAAGGTGGGTTAGAGGCTTGGTTCAACAATATGGGAGGCATGATAAGCAAGTTGTAGGTATCGCAGTAGAGGCATAGCAAAAGAGCGAGCAACTAGCAAGCAAAGATAGAAGTGATTTCGAGGGTATGGTCATCTTGCCTGAAATCCCGCAAGGAAGAAGAACGAGTCCATGAAGAAGACAAACGAACGTAGACGAACGGGTCCTCACAAACGTGACGTTATGGAACCAACCCAAAAAAGCAACACCGGAAAGAAAGAAAACAACATAGTAAATAACCAACACATGAACATGGTATGATGTGCGGGATGCGGTATGTGATGCATATGCATGATTTGGAAAGAAATGATTGAACCTGGCCTCAACTTGGAAATCCAAGAGTGCCACTGGAAAGTTGAGGTGATTTCGGTTGAAATCGATATAAAGATCACTGGAATCAGATGCACGGTTTGGAAATGGCAAGCAAAACAAATATGGCACCGGTCTGCGATAAACAGCAAGTACCCATCTAAATGCAACAAGTTAAATATGCTACAACACTCAAACATGACAACAAAATACATGTTAGGGATGCACTCATGATGCTTGACAAACAATGAACATTGAGCTACGGCTAATTCATCCATTAACAGGATCAAACAAGCATGGCAAAAGTGCAAATGATAACAGGTTTTAGACTTAGTGAAATTAACACAAGTCTGGAATTTATCATCAGGAAGCATACTTTGGAGCATGCAAAATATATGTTACACGAACTTAACATGGCAAAGTGTCAGGACCCCGACTCGATGTCACATCGATCTAGCCGGTAACACCTCATATCACTTTGCGGCCTCACGCACGGTATCCCCACGGGTGTCGCCTTACCTTTGCCCGGGACCGTTTGCGCCTTTTGGCTCACGTATATGATAGTGTCGCTAGCATCCATATGATAAGGAGCCCGGGCTGACATGGCTAGTCGTAAACCCAAAGTGGCACAGACTTACAGGGACAGGCATTCATGACCCAGCCTCGAACGTGTCGGTCAT
Source organism: Triticum aestivum (assembly GCF_018294505.1). Taxonomy (NCBI): domain Eukaryota; kingdom Viridiplantae; phylum Streptophyta; class Magnoliopsida; order Poales; family Poaceae; genus Triticum; species Triticum aestivum. Next base: position 377,327,227 of record NC_057797.1, on the reverse strand, counting down.
CAGCAAGTGGGTCCGGGCTGTAGCACTGGGCTAGCAGGACTCCGGTAAACCGGGCTGTAGCGGGCTAACAGGACTCCGGTACTCAAAGCATGACATTTCCCCGAAGGGACAGACACAGGAACGAAGAAGGACACATGCCGGCCAGCCTAAGTGTTCCAGAGCAGTAGCAAGCTACCATGGCTCAGCGGTAACACTAGGAGACATTTCCCGGTAAGAGAGGCTACTAAAGATAAACAACTAGATAGTCAGATCCCACACATACCAAGCATTTCAATAACATACACACAATATGCTCGATATGTGCAATACAACATGGCATCACAAAATGACTCTATGACTCAAGTAGTTTATTCAATAGGCTCCGAGGAGCGAGACATTACAAACATGGGTCTCATGACCCAACAATCAGAGCATACAAGTCAAAGCACAAGCGGAAGCTATCATGTCTGAGTACAGACATCTATAAATGAAAACAGGCTGAGAAGCCTGACTATCTATCAGATCCTGCCGAGGGCACAAGATCGTAGCTGAGGTATCAAGCTAAACGTCGAAGTCCACGCGGAACTACTAGTGAGACTGAAGTCTCTCTGCAAAAACATAAAATAGGCAAACGTGAGTACAAATGTACCCAGCAAGACTTACATCAGAACTAACTACATATGCATCATTATCAACAAAGGGGTGGTGGGGTTTAACTGCAGCAAGCCAGCTTTGACTCGGTGGCTATCCTAAACTACGACTGCAAGTAACTCTTTTGAGGTGGCGCACACGAGTCCACATATTCACCATATCAATACACCACTATGGATCCGCTCCCATCTCCCTACGAGAACGCCATCCATAGCACTCACGCTTATCTTGCGTATTTTAGAGTATCCACTTTCACTTGTCTATGAACTGTACAAGGGGTCCACGTTTCCATATCCGAGGAATCCGGCTATTCGAATAGATAATGATAACCCTGCAGGGGTGTACTTCTTCACACACGCTCTCGCCACTTACCGCCCTGTACATGTCATGTACCTCGGCAACCTTCAAGCGGAAGCCGGGCGAGGGAGTCGGCCACGACCTGACTAACCGAACAAGTCTCTAGTCCAGGTTTATCGCCTATTCAGGTTCCATCCGCAAGGAGATCCGGTCGGGGTGTCGCTTACGGCCCCAAACGATGTGAGCAGGGTTCCCAAGCCCACCAACCGGGTGCCACTTGGTACACCGGCCACTGTGCCTAGTCTGTCCCAAGCCCACCTGTACCGGGTGCCACTTGGTAGACTACTAACACTACCTACAAACACCAGAAACTAGTTGCAACTCCTGGACAGAGATCATGTTGATTAATAAGTCGAGAGGGGTCGAGTTACCGGAACCCAATGTGTGGTAGTAACTGTTCATGGATCACAAACACAGAACTCAGTTCCTGAGGACGGCTGCAATGAGACAACCCACCATGTACTCCTACATGGCCTCTCACCGCTACCTTTACCAAATCGTGTTCACACACTTAGCTCACACACATTGGGACATGTTCACACGCCTCTGATTCATCCCCGATGAATCAGACCTGACTCAACTCTAAGCAGTAGCAGGCATGACAAACAAGCATGAATGAGTAGGCACATCAGGGCTCAAACAACTCCTACTCATGCTAGTGGGTTTCATCTATTTACTGTGGCAATGACAGGTCATGCAAAGGATAAAGGGGTTCAGCTACCGCAGCAAGTATCAAATATGTCGTTGTTGTCCTAATGCAGTAAAAGAGAGCAGGAGCGAGAGAGTGGGATTTTATCGGAATGAACAAGGGGGTTTTGCTTGCCTGGCACTTCTGAAGATAACATTGAGTCTTCATCAGTGTCAACGATCACATCATCGGGTATCACGTCTATCGAGAGGGGACAAATACCGGCAACACAAAAGGGAACACAATCAATGCAATGCACAATATGATGCATGATCATGACATGGCAAAATGAATGTGTTTGAGCTAATGCAACTAGCAACAGATTAAATGAAGTTGGTTTGAATACAAGATTCAAATTCAAACTCCATATGTGATTATTCAAATGCCATTTACTTCATTTGCCCTAAACAGTAGTGATAAGTTGTTCTAACATGCATGAAAATGGTACAGATGGATTCCTTGAATTTTTCTGATAATTTTTCATATATAAATTATTTAATTTGGAGTTACGGTTAATTTTCTATGATTTTTAGAAGTTTTAGGCATTTTCTGGAATTTCCTGAATATTTAGAATTAAAATAATTCCAGAAAATGAATTTACTGCGTCAGCACTACGTCAGCATGACGTAAGCGAGTCAACGGGCAGCCCAGGTCAAACTGACCAGTGGGTCCTCCGTGTCAGTGACTAACCTAACTAACTGGGTTAGTTAGCGTTTTAACTTAAACTAACCTAGATTAATTAGGCGGGCTGGTCCCGCATGTCAGTGACACAGGGGGAGGTCAAACCCCGGTCAAATGGCCCAAACAGGCCGGCGGCTCAACGCCGGCGGCAACAGGCACGGCGGAGGGCTTCGGGATCGCTCCTCCGGCGACCATTCGGGCGGCGGAGAGGCTCTACGGGTAGCTGGGAGGGCGCCGCGTCTTCCTGTGGAGTCGGTTGGGGTCGGGGCGGCCGGAATCGGCGCCGGCGTCGACCTAGGTGGCCGCCGGAGTTCGGCCAAGGTCGAACGCGGCGCTGCGGTGCACTAGAGGGGAAACGGAAAGGCTCTGTGGGCTCCTGGGAGGGCGGCGAACTCGGTAACGTGCTCGGGCGCTAGCTGGGGTGACCCTGGCCACGGCAGCGCCATGGCCGGCGGCGAGGAGCAATCGGCTCCGGTGAGAAGGCGGCTGGAGTGCGGGAACGAGCGCGGGGAGAAGGGGAAATGGAAGAGGAGCTCACAGCGAGGTCGATGAGCAGCTCGGTGGTCTCGGGGAGGCGGCGGAGGCGGCGAATTGACCGCGGCGAACTTCGGTGGCCGGCGACGGAAACGGCGATGGTGGCGGCGTTGCAGCACGTCCGGGAGGTCCGTAGCTCAACGAGGAGGTGGAGGGGGTTGTGGCGGAGCTCGGAAGCGGGTCGGGGAGGCGAGGGGAGGCCAGTGGCTACGGTGATGCCCGTCGGCGGCGGCGGTGGTTCTCGGGTGAGAGGGAGAGAGAGCAGGGGGAGAAGAGGAGGGCGAGGGAGAGTGAGAGCGGTGCGGGGCAGCTGCGTGGCTTCGTCCGGGGCATCGAGGGAGTCCGGGGAAGCAGGAGGTGGCCAGCAGGGGGGGAGGTGGCGCGCGCGCGTGCCGGCGAGCGTCGGGCACACGCCCTCGTCCTTCTGTCCGAGGAGGAAGACGACAGGGAAGGCGCGGGTGGGCTGGGCCGGCCAGGGGGGGGGGGAGCTGGGCCGGCTGGTGGGCTGCACGGGTGAGGCCAGGTAGGCTTCACTCCTTTTATTTTTTTCTCTCTGTTTTGTTTTAACTCTGTTTTCTATTTTGCAGGTTTGTTTTGAATTTGGTTTTGAAACCAATTCAATTTATTTTGCTTCTGACAATATTTTTAGGAGCTAAAAGAATTAAAACAATGCTCCACAAAAATATTTCAGAATTATTGGACCTATATTTATTTAACACTAGATATAAGTCCAATTCAAATAGCTATGATTTAAATTCAAAGTCCCAAAAATAAATCCTTAAAAATGTTCAATATTTTGGTTGGGACCAGAACCCTTACCAAAAATTATCAAACATTTAAGAAGAGCCATTTGGAGCAATGAATAAGATTTCTAGGGTTTTTGCCCCTCTTTTATTTAGGGTTTTGAGGCTTCCAATATTCCTCAATTTAAGTTTCAAAAATATAGACATGATGCACACATGAAGCTAGGCTAGAGCAATGCCAGAAGCTAGGGATGTGACAACTTACCCCCACTAAACAAGAATCTCGTCTCGAGATTCAAGCGTAGGGTAGGATGAAGGGGAAACGCAAACTAGTACAATCTTCACGATCCAGGGTGTACTTCAAATGAACGTTGATTTGAACACCATCTTTGTCTTGTCGTCTTGCTCTGAGAACTCCTGCCAACATGACATGGAGGGAAGAAGGAGACTCTAGAAGGGTCGATCTTCTCGAAGATCGAACAACTCACGGAATGAGACATAGGACCATCTCTCGGGTTGAGACACGAGATACACATCAAGAGGGGTGGAAAGAAACGGATGACGAAGGTTCACTAGGTAGACAACAATTCCACACCTAAGAAGGTGTGAACGATTGTCCACGTAGCGAGGAGTTGAGTTGCCTTAATACCATAACGATACACCTTAGGGAAGGTGACTCGTAGAGATATTTCCTTAAGTGGCAAAAAGAATTACTTTTGATTCAGAGGTCATTGAAACTCTTTAAGCCAGCCTAAGACAATTCTCGAGCGATCGTTTGGAGGGGGTCGGTAGAATGGCATACTCGGACTTGGATGATGTGGATTACCTTGTTGAAGACAACGTAATGGATGAGTTTGCTCATCACCGAAAATGGAAGAGACCCATGGTAGAATGGCACATTGGCGGTGCAAGCTGGGAACAAAATGCAAACGATGGGAATGATTCTGGTAACTAGGGAAGAACCCAACAATAGAGAGTGAATTCACTGTTTGAATAGGTCATAGCATAACCGACGAGACTAGAAGCAATCCCGGTTAGTGCCGATGATAACACGTAGCGCTTGTGCGTGCTCTCAAGAACTTGAGCAATTCCATAATCATCAAGGTTTTACCAACATCCGTGTCAAGGATCCTGGCAACACAACTTGCTACCACGATGAATGATGATGGATGATGCAGATGCAAAGGAAGATAACACCTTCTCAGATTACACCTTAGCGAAGCCAAGGAACAAAATCTGGATGATCGACCGAGAGACATTTAGCACTCCGCTTCTAATGTTCTCCTTGATGTGCTAGTATAACCCATTCATAGATATGGTTTGATATCTAAAACATCAAGTAAAAGGTCGGACTTCGGGATCTCAAAATCCATAGGGACAACTAGGGAGTAAATCCTACGAAATCCCTATGGGGAGGTGGCCAACTTCCTCAAACAAGATATTCCAATAATAGGTCTTCCGGCTGGGTGTTTTGGCCACGACATCCATTTTACCGATTATCGAGGGACCAATATTATAATTCTTGGGAAATGTTCCAACCATCATATCTGCCTGAGACTCAGATCTGGTTGATGTCAGGATATTCCAGACTCATCAAGTCTAGAAAGAAAAATGAAAGTTTGCAACACAAATCGACGAGATGACGTTGCGAGATTCTCGGGAAATGAACTACGATAGTAAGCTCCAAAACATGAGCTGGTTCTGCTACAAACATGTGAACACGTTGTCCCGGACAAGCATGACCACGTGGTAGTCTTACAATAAAACACTACCGAGTTCTGGTTGGGAACCATCACCGTGGATAACGAAGTCCTTGCATAAGTCATATGATTAGCTCTTATGAAGGAACTTCTTCCCCTTGAACAAATCAATCAGTGGCTTGGTGTGCTCGGGACACATATGGAATGAAGGTTGCAAGTCTCCAGACCACAGAATACTTCGCACGTGTGCATGACTAATTTGGAATGATTCCAGGAAAACAAGACAATCTTCCTCAAATTCATGGCGGCAACTTGCATCATATGCACATGAATTAGGGAAAATCACTACTTTCATTCAAACATATGCTTCATGAACGAAACACGAAGAAATGCTTACACAAGTTTCCAACACTAGGTTGATGTTCAACATGATTCATGGGGGGAGACAAAATGCTACTGATGGGCTCAACAGCAACTCATCGGAATTTCCATATCACTGGACTTCCACCATCATGTGAACACGGTGATAGTATTGGTCAGACCAAAGATGTAATGGTGTATGCTCGAGGGATCAACCACGAGTAGGACAACATTACGAGCATCGTTGGTACTGATTTGATTTGACGATAGGCCACACTCAAATCAAGGGATTGATAAGACGATAGGTCCAGCAACTGATCACAGGGACCAATCGATGAAGATATCATCTTTCTTCAACACACACTACACAAGAATATCCCTTTGGAACGAACTAAGTCAGACAAGTTTTTATCTTCCAACTCTCCAAGTTGTTGTCCAGCTTAACCAACTAGCTCAGGGATATCTAACACCGATTCTTGGAAAGAAGGTGGTTCATAAGAAACCAACTTGATCACGGGCTCAACATAACGGTCAGGTGACGACCTGGTAGTATTTCCGAGAAGATCTTCGGAAAATCACGAACCACCGATATGTTACTAAGCTCGAGAACAATCTTGCTTTTCAGGGCAAGATGATATGATCAAATGAGCGAGGACTTGACAAGTCCTAACTCATCAATCAAAGAGTGCACCAGGAAATAAGGACTAGGTAGCACGATCAATCTTAGAATGGTGATTCAATAACCAACATACTAAGAATAAAATTATTATCCTTTAGCTACCAAGCAACGAGGTTGCTAGGAGTATTGATTTCACACATCACAATTCATTTGTCGGTATTCCGGTTGCATCAACACGGAACCGAGGAATGAAAAAGGATGGCGAGAAGTATCACTATGTCAAGAATTCACAAAAGGTGGTGCAATTCTCATGAAATTCCTGTCATAAAGAAGGTAATACTTCAGGGTAGAGTAGACCAGAAGCTGGATTGTAACTTGATCTGCGGAACACAACTACTTTGACCCAATCCTAGATATGGATGAGGTACTGGAGTTTGTTTCTCCAAGTCATTCAGGACAGAATGGCTTGACGTACCACAAGGGTAATAGGCATCGATAAACGAATGCATGCATACCCTTGGTATCAATTGATAGACGAGGGTCAGAATGCAACTAAAGAGAGCAACTCAAAGGAACATGCGATTTTCTGAGTTGTGGATGCATGGTTTAGCATGTCGAACGAATTCCACATATTTCTTCCGGATAACCCATGCAGAAAGGTAGAACTGGCAGAGTCACAATGTAGAATCGAGAACCCATCGAGAGCACTCTGGTTGTGATCGTTCAGTTCAACGAGGAACATCTGCCATAAGCGGTTCATAGTATTTGGAAGAAAGGAATACCACAAACACCGAGGACTAATGCAAAGGTTACTAATATCCTAAAGGCACTAGCAATTACTATCAACATGAAGTAGGTAGAGTGAATCTCGGGTTCAGAACCCAGGAGTAGAATATCTACTACTAAGTAGCATCATGGGATGCTTCCGAGAATAAAGGCCAGAATCATCACACTGGGAACACAATCATGGCTAAATTACTAGATGATCCCCTAAGACACCCAGGGTCATAATAATATCTCCAACATATACGCCGACGTAACAAAGTACCTCAACTCACCGATTAGTGTGGTTAATCTGGCCCAAAGGAACATCGGAACGGAAGGAAGGGATTTTGCAAATGCTTCAGACTATTTAGAAACCTGGGATGACTCGGACAGCATAACAGCTGTAAATGCTCAGAAAAGATTTGAGACATTCACAAGATGGTGGCATAACCACTCAGAAGCACGATATCAAGGTTTCGAGGTCAACAATTAACATACGGAAGTAGTAGAAACTGAACTCAAGCTTAAATCCAACAATCTTATAAGTCTACGGATTAGTAACACGTGATCCTGATAGAAAGAAGGGAAAGCCTAGTTCTTAATCCCCGTAGAAGAGAAGATGATGACTCAGATCAGAAGGCCATGAGGTATAAGGAGTAAAAAGAGCCTTACGTTCCATCCCACAATCAATTCCCTTATATAACTAAGGAATTTCTAGACTCAACTTCGACCAGTTTGGCTTGGTAGTCCTACAGGCAGTCAAGCTCTGATACCAACGCTGTCAGGACCCCGACTCGATGTCACATCGATCTAGCCGGTAACACCTCATATCACTTTGCGGCCTCACGCACGGTATCCCCACGGGTGTCGCCTTACCTTTGCCCGGGACCGTTTGCGCCTTTTGGCTCACGTATATGATAGTGTCGCTAGCATCCATATGATAAGGAGCCCGGGCTGACATGGCTAGTCGTAAACCCAAAGTGGCACAGACTTACAGGGACAGGCATTCATGACCCAGCCTCGAACGTGTCGGTCATCAGCAAGTGGGTCCGGGCTGTAGCACTGGGCTAGCAGGACTCCGGTAAACCGGGCTGTAGCGGGCTAACAGGACTCCGGTACTCAAAGCGTGACATTTCCCCGAAGGGACAGACACAGGAACGAAGGACACATGCCGGCCAGCCTAAGTGTTCCAGAGCAGTAGCAAGCTACCATGGCTCAGCGGTAACACTAGGAGACATTTCCCGGTAAGAGAGGCTACTAAAGATAAACAACTAGATAGTCAGATCCCACACATACCAAGCATTTCAATAACATACACACAATATGCTCGATATGTGCAATACAACATGGCATCACAAAATGACTCTATGACTCAAGTAGTTTATTCAATAGGCTCCGAGGAGCGAGACATTACAAACATGGGTCTCATGACCCAACAATCAGAGCATACAAGTCAAAGCACAAGCGGAAGCTATCATGTCTGAGTACAGACATCTATAAATGAAAACAGGCTGAGAAGCCTGACTATCTATCAGATCCTGCCGAGGGCACAAGATCGTAGCTGAGGTATCAAGCTAAACGTCGAAGTCCAAGCGGAACTACTAGTGAGACTGAAGTCTCTCTGCAAAAACATAAAATAGGCAAACGTGAGTACAAATGTACCCAGCAAGACTTACATCAGAACTAACTACATATGCATCATTATCAACAAAGGGGTGGTGGGGTTTAACTGCAGCAAGCCAGCTTTGACTCGGTGGCTATCCTAAACTACGACTGCAAGCAACTCTTTTGAGGTGGCGCACACGAGTCCACATATTCACCATATCAATACACTACTATGGATCCGCTCCCATCTCCCTACGAGAACGCCATCCATAGCACTCACGCTTATCTTGCGTATTTTAGAGTATCCACTTTCACTTGTCTATGAACTGTACAAGGGGTCCACGTTTCCATATCCGAGGAATCCGGCTATTCGAATAGATAATGATAACCCTGCAGGGGTGTACTTCTTCACACACGCTCTCGCCACTTACCGCCCTGTACATGTCATGTACCTCGGCAACCTTCAAGCGGAAGCCGGGCGAGGGAGTCGGCCACGACCTGACTAACCGAACAAGTCTCTAGTCCAGGTTTATCGCCTATTCAGGTTCCATCCGCAAGGAGATCCGGTCGGGGTGTCGCTTACGGCCCCAAACGATGTGAGCAGGGTTCCCAAGCCCACCAACCGGGTGCCACTTGGTACACCGGCCACTGTGCCTAGTCTGTCCCAAGCCCACCTGTACCGGGTGCCACTTGGTAGACTACTAACACTACCTACAAACACCAGAAACTAGTTGCAACTCCTGGACAGAGATCATGTTGATTAATAAGTCGAGAGGGGTCGAGTTACCGGAACCCAATGTGTGGTAGTAACTGTTCATGGATCACAAACACAGAACTCAGTTCCTGAGGACGGCTGCAATGAGACAACCCACCATGTACTCCTACATGGCCTCTCACCGCTACCTTTACCAAATCGTGTTCACACACTTAGCTCACACACATTGGGACATGTTCACACGCCTCTGATTCATCCCCGATGAAACAGACCTGACTCAACTCTAAGCAGTAGCAGGCATGACAAACAAGCATGAATGAGTAGGCACATCAGGGCTCAAACAACTCCTACTCATGCTAGTGGGTTTCATCTATTTACTGTGGCAATGACAGGTCATGCAAAGGATAAAGGGTTCAGCTACCGCAGCAAGTATCAAATATGTCGTTGTTGTCCTAATGCAGTAAAAGAGAGCAGGAGCGAGAGAGTGGGATTTTATCGGAATGAACAAGGGGGTTTTGCTTGCCTGGCACTTCTGAAGATAACATTGAGTCTTCATCAGTGTCAACGATCACATCATCGGGTATCATGTCTATCGAGAGGGGACAAATACCGGCAACACAAAAGGGAACACAATCAATGCAATGCACAATATGATGCATGATCATGACATGGCAAAATGAATGTGTTTGAGCTAATGCAACTAGCAACAGATTAAATGAAGTTGGTTTGAATACAAGATTCAAATTCAAACTCCATATGTGATTATTCAAATGCCATTTACTTCATTTGCCCTAAACAGTAGTGATAAGTTGTTCTAACATGCATGAAAATGGTACAGATGGATTCCTTGAATTTTTCTGATAATTTTTCATATATAAATTATTTAATTTGGAGTTACGGTTAATTTTCTATGATTTTTAGAAGTTTTAGGCATTTTCTGGAATTTCCTGAATATTTAGAATTAAAATAATTCCAGAAAATGAATTTACTGCGTCAGCACTACGTCAGCATGACGTAAGCGAGTCAACGGGCAGCCCAGGTCAAACTGACCAGTGGGTCCTCCGTGTCAGTGACTAACCTAACTAACTGGGTTAGTTAGCGTTTTAACTTAAACTAACCTAGATTAATTAGGCGGGCTGGTCCCGCATGTCAGTGACACAGGGGGAGGTCAAACCCCGGTCAAATGGCCCAAACAGGCCGGCGGCTCAACGCCGGCGGCAACAGGCACGGCGGAGGGCTTCGGGATCGCTCCTCCGGTGACCATTCGGGCGGCGGAGAGGCTCTACGGGTAGCTGGGAGGGCGCCGCGTCTTCCTGTGGAGTCGGTTGGGGTCGGGGCGGCCGGAATCGGCGCCGGCGTCGACCTAGGTGGCCGCCGGAGTTCGGCCAAGGTCGAACGCGGCGCTGCGGTGCACTAGAGGGGAAACGGAAAGGCTCTGTGGGCTCCTGGGAGGGCGGCGAACTCGGTAACGTGCTCGGGCGCTAGCTGGGGTGACCCTGGCCACGGCAGCGCCATGGCCGGCGGCGAGGAGCAATCGGCTCTGGTGAGAAGGCGGCTGGAGTGCGGGAACGAGCGCGGGGAGAAGGGGAAATGGAAGAGGAGCTCACAGCGAGGTCGATGAGCAGCTCGGTGGTCTCGGGGAGGCGGCGGAGGCGGCGAATTGACCGCGGCGAACTTCGGTGGCCGGCGACGGAAACGGCGATGGTGGCGGCGTTGCAGCACGTCCGGGAGGTCCGTAGCTCAACGAGGAGGTGGAGGGGGTTGTGGCGGAGCTCGGAAGCGGGTCGGGGAGGCGAGGGGAGGCCAGTGGCTACGGTGATGCCCGTCGGCGGCGGCGGTGGTTCTTGGGTGAGAGGGAGAGAGAGCAGGGGGAGAAGAGGAGGGCGAGGGAGAGTGAGAGCGGTGCGGGGCAGCTGCGTGGCTTCGTCCGGGGCATCGAGGGAGTCCGGGGAAGCTGGAGGTGGCCAGCAGGGGGGAGGTGGCGCGCGCGCGTGCCGGCGCGCGTCGGGCACACGCCCTCGTCCTTCTATCCGAGGAGGAAG